>NC_085140.1:278540829-278840829 GCF_024139115.2 Armigeres subalbatus
CAAGGGAATTCTCGGTTTCCTAAAGACATCTCTTTGGAGGAGACGATAGACGAAGCTATAGAGGCAATGCGAATCCAAGAAGACAACAAGATTCATCACGATCGGAATTAGAAAAGGTCTATGAAAAAACTGCTATGAACAGTCAACTGAAAGACCAAATTGATAAAGCATGAAGGTATACATTTATTAGATCACGAGTATTCCGTATATGATACGGAAATATTACATGGAAGATTAATGGAAGAGCTATGTTGGCTAAAGAGGTCTTCGGTACTTGAATAAGTACCGAAGAATTAGATCATTTCACTGTCAACCAATGAACTGCTCAGGATTAAAGAAAATATTTCAAGTTTACTACCTGTCGGATATATTTTATTTGACCATCCATCTGCAATCAAATTTGAAGTAGTGGAAGGAACGATAATTGTTGTGATGAATTCTGTCTCATTAGCATCGAAAGTTTTAAGTATTTATTAGCTGTCCCAAATTCAATTCCAGAACAAAAAATTAGCAACAAATCCTATTATAGCGATAAATTCGCAGGTGCGTACTTTTACCCAACTACGGATCTAACAAAATAAATCATACACATTTCATAATTAGTCAACCTGAAATTCTACGAAAACCAGATTGCATAGCAGCGGCTTTACAAAATTAAAATTTGATGAAAATGCAATAGAAAGATTACACAGAATTACTCTTCACTTGTTAAATTGTCGAAAATTAATACAATATTATATTACACAAACAATCCTAAAGATAATTATTCATTGTGCTATAAGTAGTTTCCCGCCATATGAAGCTGCAATTGTAACTATGGATCCAGATTGTAAAATTGTATCTAACGTTAAAACTATATTTGCTAATCTGAGGAATGAAACCAAAGGACACTAACATTTTTCCAACGAGGCCTATAATTCAATACGATAAAACATAAACACAAAGAAAGTTCAGGAACAAAAAATACGGTGTATGGCACAATTGATGATACCGATGAATTTAAAATTTGATCCTATATATCATATATATCATCCGTATTCATGGATTGCGATGATATTATCATTATTGTAATTCTCAGTATTCGGATATTGTAAATGTTTCAGAAAAAATCATACCGTGACGCAAGCAAGCATTCATGATGAAATGAACTTCCTATTCCACGTAGAATTTGTTTGCCATTAGCTATCAAGCTGAGAAATCAGAAATATTAAAGGAAGAAGTTTAATTTGGTAATCTATGGATAGATTTAGAGGGTGGGAATATGCGTCAGAAATAATTGATTACTTAGAGATCTGCAAACACTCGTCATTTCACCCATATTAGACCTAACACATAGTAGATAGCATCATTTGTTTAGACCAGAGCTTCCAAACTTTTGGGTATGCGACCCACCAGCAAAATTCTATATGTCTCGTGACCCACCTATGAAAAAATGCATTTTACCAAGTAGATTAAACATTATTTAAATCAGTATGTCATCTGTTTCCGCAAGTTTTACAAAAATATTCACGTTACCTCTATGACAAATGAAAAAAATGACAAACATGATAATGTTTGTCAAAATGTTTTATTTTACTTTTATTAAGGGACAGCACTTAGGCATAAATGTTTTTTAAAATAGGGTGATGAATATTTAAAATAAAATGCGGTTTGAACTTGAAATTATGTTGCTGAAAAAATTATCAAAGGTTCGGCATTCGAGCTGCAATTAATATTTGTTCTACGCGACCCACCAACAATCAGCTCGCGACCTGGGGTCGGGACCCACAGTTTGGGAAACCAAGGTTTAGACGAATGTTTAGCCTGGCAAAATAATCTTCTTCGAACACATAGCAAGTGCATAGCGATAAAGTGCGAGAAGATATGCACCATGACCAGTATTTGATACTTTGTTCTGACGAAAGGAAAAGGGCAAAAACTCCCAAAGCGCAGACGATAGAACAACATAAATATTCACTTATCTTCGACGGCGCGCCTATGCGATACGCTTAGGAAAGGCAGGGCACAGAAATAGTGCAACAAAAGCAAATCGTCGCGACGGTCAGCAACATAGTGCAGGCAGATAATTTCGGGTAGAACATTTGAGTCAGAATAGGAAAGTAGGTAAAACATTAGTTGTAAGAACACCGTATATACCAAAATTATTGTAGAAATAAATCAGTCTTTTTTACACCAAAGCAAGACGGTCCAATTATTCAGCTCACATCCGAAAGCTTTGTTATTTTCTTCAAGCTTCACTTTAGAATAGCTTCCTGAATGAGAGGAAGAACTGACTAAAGATCGAACTTGAAAAATTCACTGCCATTTGAATAACATCAGGGAAGGAACAATCGTCGAGCAAAAGAGATTCGCGAGAACGACGGTCAAAGAGCGATGGCCACTATGAGACTGGACTGTTGTGGCGAAAACGTAGTGGAGTTGCCCAGTTACAGTATGGCAGAGCGACGACTTATCTGCCTAGAGCGAAAATTGCGAAAATATCCTGAATTGCAAGCGAATCTAGAAAACAAATTCCGAATATCGAAAAGGCTACGCTCACAAAACCACGTTCCAAGAGATGCAAGAAAGTGATCCGAGCGCACATGGTATCTCCGCTCCGGAGTTGTTACGAACCCTCGAAACCCGGAAAATACGTATCATCTGGGTGACGGCTGCCAAATCAAATGGTGTGTCCCTAAACGACATGCTGTTAAAGGACCGGACTTTCTTTCATCATTACCACAGCAGCTATTTCGACAGCGGAAGTCGATCGCAGGTGACATCCGCGAGATGTATCACCAGCTGAAAATCAGAAAGGAAGACCGACAAGTTCAACGTTTTTGTACAGAAGTGACCCAGCCAAGGAGCCTGATGTTTGTGTGATGGCATCTTTGCGCTGACTTGTTCATGTGCTCAGCGAACTTCGTGAAAATTTGAATGCGATGGAGTGGAAGGATAAATATCAGAAGCGGCTACAGCAGTAGCAGAAAACCACTATGTGGATGATTACCTGGACAGTCGCGACACGGCAGAGGACATGGCGAAGCTGGCATCGGAGGTACGGAAAGTCAAACAGCAGCAGGATTTGAGCTACGTAATTGGCGATCGAATTCGATGAAAGTGTTAGGTCCCGGGAGAAAAGGCGGCGGAAACGCGAAAGATTTCAGCGTTGACAAAGAGAGCAACGTGGAACGTGTTCTGGGTATGGCCTGGTTGCCGGACGAAGATGTATTTGTATTCCGAAGTTGTGAATGAATTCGAGCGATCAGCGTCAACAAAATCGTTCAACAAAGCGAAGCATCTTGAGATTTGTGATGAGCATCTTCGACCCGCTCGGCCTATTCGAACTTACTAATTCATGGAAAGGTGATTATCCAGGACCTGTGGAGAGCCTGCAGGATGGGACAATACTATTCCGATAGATATCTTGGAACAGTGGGTGCGATGGATTGTGCAACTCTCCAAATTGAACCAAGTTCGTATTCCACGTTGCTATTTTCCCGATTACGATCGAGACGCATTGCATGCCTTGAACTACATCGTGAACGCAAGCGAATTAGCCTTCGCCTGTATAGCCTACGTTAGAATCATCGATCAAGGTCAGACACGATGTTTCTGGTAGCCTCGAAGGCCAAAGTTGCACCGTTGAAGCCTTTGTCAATTCTCAGACTGGAGCTTCAGGCGGCAGTTATTGAAGCAGACTAGCGAAGTCTATCGCGGAATATACACTCTTCCGATCACGCGAAGATTCTGGAGCGATTCTAAACAGTCCTATCGTGGATCAACTCGATGTCGTAAATATCGCCAATACGTGCGGACGAATCGGTGAAATTCTGGAGGAGACTCAAACCGAGGAATGGCGCTGGACCCACTAATCTAATGTTGCAGAT
The DNA here is from genome assembly GCF_024139115.2 of Armigeres subalbatus. Taxonomy (NCBI): domain Eukaryota; kingdom Metazoa; phylum Arthropoda; class Insecta; order Diptera; family Culicidae; genus Armigeres; species Armigeres subalbatus. The sequence goes on from NC_085140.1 coordinate 278,544,699, forward strand.
GAGGCCACTAAATGGGGAAAAGGTCCCACACTGCAGCCGGATGGTCGCTGGTTCACTGGACCGGACCTTTATAAGTCAGAGAATGAATGGCCACAGAACGGGTGACCTTGAACACCGAAGAGGAACTTCGTGCTTTACACGTACATCGCGTATAGTTGATGCAGCCCTTCCTCGAGTGTGAGAGGTTCTCTGGGGAACGAATGCTCCGGCCCAGCATATGTGCTGGTTTGTGATCGTTGCGGAAAAATTCTGCAAGCAAGAGGCCAAGCCAGCCGGTTGTTCACTAGCAGGTGCATCTTGTGCGAGCTGAAAGATGTTGTGAGACTGTACAGGCGCAAGAATTCGCAGAAGAGTGGTTCTAATGAAGAATAAAGCATCGGATGGTGAACGGCTGAAATTGGAGACAAGCAGCTGCATCAGACACCTATCGCCTTTAGCAATACGTAACCGAAACGGCTATTACCGTGTTTCGCGGTTCCGTGTACGGAAAACCCACAGTATTTTCTCGGTCCGCTGTTTCGTTGTTTCCACTGTTGGTGCGCTCAACATTTAGTGTTTATGAAAAAGTGCTACATATGCTGGACATGTTTGTGTAAGTAAGAGGTGATTTATTGATAAAAAGGACAGTGCCCTTGCTCATAATTCGTTCAAGCCTACACTGATGTACATAATTATTAGTCAAATTTTCATAGTAATCTCTCTAAATGCACAAAAATGTATGATAAGAGAAATGGCGGGAAGTGGCACTCCCAACGGAAGAGCAGCTAGGCGCAGCATCTCTTGAAGAGGACTGGAGACATATTCGATCCACCATTGGAAGCACCGCAGCCGCTGCACTAGGCACTGTGCCCCTGGATCAGAGAAACGACTGGTATAACAGCGAAATTGAGCAATTGATTGAGGAGAAGAATGCAGCATGGGCGAGATAGCTGCAACACCGCACGAGGGCGAACGAGGCACGATATAAACGAGCGCGAAACAGACAAAACTCGATTTTTCGGAGGAAAAAGTGCCAGCAGGAAGATCGAGACCGTGAAAAGATGGAGGAACTGTACTGCGCTAATAACGCACAAAAGTTCTATGAGAAGTTAAACCGTTCACGTAAGGGCCACGTGCCACATCCCGATATGTGTAAGGACATAAACGGGAACCTTCGTTTTTGTTTTGTTCGAGATGAACCACTGGTATCCATTTCATTGAACTTTGTAGTATACCCGTGTCATTTGTTTTAGTGCATGTCTTTCTGCTCCATTTCTATTGAGAAGAAATGAAGCAGTCTTGTTTTATTCAGATATTTCTCAAACTTGTTGTGAAGTCACTTTAGATTAAGTTGCCGCTATTTATAAACCCTTCGAAAATGGCATACCAACTCTCAAAGGCGCGCCCTCAATCAGTTTCGGCTCAACAATAAGTGGGATAATACTGATTTTGACCATGCATCAGTACTGAAGTTCAAAACATATTTTGCTTCTTCGTATGAGGTCCGAATTCGTTTTTGTACAGAGATCTGGTTTCATTTCGTTTGGTATTTTGGAATTTCTACTTTACACAGAACTTAAATCAGGCAGAGTTGGCAGCAGTTCCACCAAATTCGTATCCGCTTCATTCCTAAAAAATAAGCGCGTTGGAGTTTGAAGAGTCATATCGTCGTCTTCGAAAACCAGCCTAAGGTTGAGTTACGTTTTACAATTTACTCCATTGACTCCATCCAAAAGGAGCAAAAATGGGTCATCTAAAAGCAAATTATAGTCGTTCCATACTCTTCCGACCATCACTCATAAGTATTAACAAGAATAGTAAGAACTAGAGCACAGTGTGGTAGATCTTAATCCGTAATGCAACACGAAGAGTGTCTACCCAGCATTACAGGCTCCGTTAACTGCCTGGCTAATTGTTTCACCCCCCAGGCCATTCATCCCCTTGGGATTCGGGGTTAGGGACGTCATATTGTCAGCTTCGGTGTTGTCCGAGCCTGGCGATATGACCGGATTTACACCGTTACGCACTACTTCAGAGCAGGGTTGGGAAAACTCAAATTTTCGAAAAATCGAGAATGATCAAACTCACCCACGATTTTACTTTTAAATTATCAAGTGATTAAAACTCGTCAGCGATTAAGAATCGTTTGAAAATCGTATCTTGATTTGAAGCATTTACCGTTACCTTTTTAACTATTTTTCCGTACTAGCATGAAACTATAACGCCAAATCGAAGGTATAACGGGACTGTTGACAATTAGCTATTATTAGTGAAGATTAGTGATTGAATGAAAATTCTGTGTTTATTATCGTTTGAGTACAAAATTTGAGAAGTTGTCGCCGACGACAACTCGCCTACTGTTTTCAAGTGAAAAGTTTTCACATGAAAATTGCAATCATGATCGTCTGATAATGATTAAGCACAACACTGCTTCAGAGTATCCATATCCCAGCGTAACGGGACAAACCTTCTTACAAACGAGTGTGAAGTGATCCAAAGGTGGCAGCAGCACTACGAAGAGCACCTGAATGGCGATATGGCAGACAACGGTGGCGGTATGGTAATGAACCTAGGAGCACGCGCGCAGGACAAGCGACTTCCGGCTCCGAATCTCCAGGAAATCCAGGAAGAGATCGGCCAGCTGAAAAACAACAGAGCCCCTGGAGTTGACCAACACGGTGATGAGGCACTGGCTAGAGTGCTACACTGGGTGATTACCAAGGTTTTGGAGGATGAGGTTCTGCCGCAGCAGTGAATGGAAGGTTTCATGTGTCTCATCTACAAAAAGGGCGATAAGCTGGATTGTAGCAACTACCGCGCAATCACATTGCTGAACGCCGCCTACAAGGTACTCTCCCAAATTTTATGCCGCCGACTAACACCAATTCGTAGGGCAGTACCAGGTGGGATTTATGGGTGGACGCTCTACCACAGACCAGGTGTTTCATCCAGGGTGGGACGACCCTACGTTGTGTTAATAATCAGGCTTCAGACGACCAGTAACAACAACTGCTGATGATTTCACTGTTGATTTGTTTACTTCCGAGTGGCAGCGTGCCAGTTCGGAGGTTACGATAACGCATACTGTACAGAACATGGTTTGAGAAATCGCCTTTTATAGGCGACTCTTAGTATGATGAGACAATTATATAATATTACAACTATTGGGGACGTGTGCACAAACATTCAAATTTAAATTCTTATTGGACTTATTGCGCGCCAACTGCTACGCACATAACGCAAGCAGTAGGCGCGAGAAAAGAGAACAACAAAAACACAATTGAATAGCAAGCACACACGCTCCTTCAGCAGCAGCCACGACGATGCATGCCGTTCGTGATCGAACACCAGGTGTTCGCCATACGTTCGGTATTGCAGAAATTTCGCGAATACAACGTGCCAACACATCATCTATTTATCGACTTCAAAGCCGCATATGATACAATCGATCGGGACCAGCTGTGGCAGCTAATGCACGAAAACGGATTTCCGGATAAACTGATACGGTTGATCAAAGCGACGATGGATCGGGTAATGTGCGTAGGTCGAGTTTCTGGGGCATTCTCGAGTCCCTTCGAAACGTGCAGAGGGTTACGGCAAGGTGATGGTCTTTCGTGTCTGCAATTCTACATCGCTTTGGAGGGAGTAATACGAAGGGCAGGGATTGACACGAGTGGTACGATTTGCACGAAGTCCGTCCAGTTATTTGGTTTCGCCGACGACATTGATATCATGGCACGTAACTTTGAGAGGATGGAGGAAGCCTACATCAGACTGAAAAGCGTAGCTAAACGGATTGGACTAGTCATAAACACGTCGAAGACGAAGTACATGATAGGAAGAGGCTCAAGAGAGGTCAATGTTAGCCACCCACCATGAGTTTCTATCGGTGGTGACGAAATCGAGGTGGTTGAAGAATTCGTGTACTTGGGCTAACCGCCGCTAACGATACCAGCAGAGAAATTCGGAGGTGCATAGTGGCTGGAAATCGTACGTACTTTGGACTCTGGAAGACGCACCGATCGAATAGAGTTCGCCGCCGTACCAAACTGACTATCTACAAAACACTTATAAGACCGGTAGTTCTCTACGGACACGAGACCATGAGTTGCTGTTGGGAGAACCATCCATCGTTCACACCGCGAAAATCGGAAGACTGCGGTGGGCCGGGCACGTAGTCAGAATGTCGGACAGTAATCCGGTGAAAATGGTTCTCGACAACGATCCGACGGGAACAAAAAGGCGAGGTGCACAGCGGGCAAGGAGGAAACATTAGGTGGAGGACGATTTGCGGACCCTCCGCAGACTGCGTGGTTGGCGAAGTGCAGCCATGGACCGAGCTGAATGGAGAAGTCTTTTATGTGCAGCACAGGCCACTCCGGCTCCGGCCTTACTCAGTCGTACCCGGTAAGACGCGCGGCTACAAAGCAAGACCATGCTGAGGGTGGCAGGGTAAGATTCCCGGTGCTGGTCTAGGCAATTTCCGGATCGGAAATTGTCTCGACTTCCCTGGGCATAAAAGTATCATCGTGTTAGCCTCATGATATACGAATGCAAAAATGGTAACCTGGCTTAGAAACCTCGCAGTTCTTCTTCTTCTTATTGGCATTACATCCCCACACTGGGACAGAGCCGCCTCGCAGCTTAGTGTTCATTAAGCACTTCCACAGTTATTAACTGCGAGGTTTCTAAGCCAGGTTACCATTTTTGCATTCGTATATCATGAGGCTAACACGATGATACTTCTATGCCCAGGGAAGTCGTGATAATTTCCAATCCGAAAACTACCTAGGCATTCCACGTCGAGCATCCGTGCGAGACAGTCCATAGTCCGCGTACGGTCGAATATTCTTCCGGTTTTTTTCCTCGAAGCCAGGTTTTTTTTACCGTAGTTGAAGTGCTTGAGTGAAAGTGTGCTTATTTGAAGCAAACATTTGGAAAGTCACCATCGTTTTTCGCAAAAACAGACTTTTTTGCAAACTCATCGGCGTCCATCGTCACGCAGGCGAAGTCATCATCGCTCAAAGTCGACAGTTCCCCCACCATCATCACTGATCGTGCGCCTCCACCAACACAGGCGCTGTTGTCCCGACACCCGCAGCTGTAGCCTCGATTGCGGCACGAGCGAGAGGCCGTCTGTTCGGTGTGTGCTGCTACAAGCCCCAGCCGGTGACACTGTAGTGTAAAGGCTAAGCTAAGTATATTTTTAATCTCTCTCTCTCTCTCGTTGTAACCCCTTTCTTCCCCTCTTTTGATAATTTGAACCACGTCTGTCTTTGATAATCCGTTTTCCCTGTGTGTTTGTTAATTAGTTTTGTGTTATTTTTTCCCCTGTGATAAGTGTTTAATTGTGTGTGCCTCGCTGCTGCGAGACATTCAAGTCTGCAATGCGCGAAGGCGATGATGGCGGGGGTACATCGTATTCCTTGTCAAATAATGCCTTGTTGGCTTCTGATGCTCTTCGCCAAAATAAAATGAACACTAGCAACACCAATGTTTCTTCCACGACCCCCCGCCACAAGGCCTACCCTCCCGATTCTAGTGGGCCGTATGTTGTTTTCTTCCGACCCAAAGGCAAGCGGTTGAATATAAGTCAGATCAGCAAAGATCTGGAAAAGCGATTCTCGTCTGTCACGACCATTGACCTGGTTGGGTCCAGTAAGCTTCGCGTCACGGTCAGTGATCGCAAACAGGCCAACGAGATTGCCACCTGTGAGCTTTTCACTCTCGAATATAAGGTCTATTTACCGTCAGCAGTTTGTGAGATCGCGGGGGTGGTGACGGAGGGAAGTATGACATGCGACGATTTGAAACAAGGTTTCGGTCGTTTCAAGAACGCTTCTTTGTCTCCTGTTGCGATACTGGATTGCAAGCAAATGTATTCGGTGTCGCAGGAGGGAGAGAAGCGGGTTTATTCGCCGTCTGATTCTTTCTGCGTCACCTTCTCCGGGTCCGCACTGCCTGACTACGTAGTGATTGGCAAACTTCGTCTACCTGTTCGGCTGTATGTACCGAAGGTGATGAATTGCGTTAATTGCAAGCAGCTGGGCCACACCGCTCAGTACTGCTGCAATAAACCTCGCTGTGCATCGTGCGGAAAGAAGCATGTGGATGGCGCGTGCAAAACGCCACCGAAATGTGTCTATTGCAACGAAGGCCCTCCACATGCTCTTGAAGCTTGCCCGACGTACATACAGCACCGAATCCACCAGAAGCGCTCTCTTCAGCAGCGTTCTCGACGTAGCTACGCCGAAATGCTGAGGAAGGCCGCTTCACCAGTTGTATCTGACACCATCTACTCGTCTCTTTCTTTGGACGATCAAGGTAGCTCTGACTCCGAAGTTGGAAATGGGGCCTTTGTTTTCAAAGGCTCAACGAGAAACGAGTAAAATAAAGCCAGCGTCCTCGAAAAGCCTAGGAAACAGCCTCAAAGAGAGCCCCATTCCAACATGGCGAAATCAAACGCAGGTGGAAATCAAAAACGTTCGACTTTTGTGGTTTCACATCAGGATGAACGAGAGTTTCCACCGCTTCCGGGGACATCTAAAATTCCAGATGCCCCATTTTTTGCGATTTCTCAGCCAGAAAGAGAGCATAGAGAGCGAGCACAACAACCTCCGAGCGCTCCAATGTTCACACTTTCTGGCATCGTGGAGCTCATCCTCAACTTCTTCGATGCTTCCGACCCCGTGAAGAACATGGTCAAAACTGTTCTTCCTATTTTGACTCCTCTCCTGAAGCAGCTGGCTTCAAAAATGCCCCTCCTCGAGTCATTCGTATCCTTCGATGACTAATTTCGTCGATAAGGCTCATATGATTTCGATTCTACAGTGGAACTGTCGAAGTATTCTTCGAAAATTAGATATTTTCAAATTTTTAGTTAACAAATTACAAGTCGATGTTTTTACTTTATGTGAAACATGGCTAACATCAGATGTAAACCTTCATTTTCTCGATTTTAACATCATTCGCTGCGATCGGGCAAATCCATATGGAGGGGTGCTTTTAGGGATCAAAAAACAGCACTCCTTCTATAGGGTCGATTTTGCTCCGATGTCAGGCACCGAAGCTGTCGCATGTCAGGTGACTATTCGAGGAAAAGACCTCAGTATCGCCTCGATATATCTTCCTCAAAACACCGCGATATCTCGTAGAGATGTCTCGCACATCTGCTCGGTTATGCCCGAGCCACGGTTGCTCTTGGGAGATTTTAACTCCCACGGAACAGGCTGGGGGGAACTGTACGACGACAACCGTTCAATAATGATATACGACCTCTGCGACGACTTCAATATGTCAATTTTGAATACAGGAGAAGTTACACGAGTGGCATTTCCAGCAAGAGATAGCCGTCTAGATCTTTCCATTTGTTCGAGCTCATTATCGTTGGACTGTATTTGGAAGGTGGTCCAAGATCCCCATGGTAGTGATCATTTGCCGATCGAAGTTTTAATTTCCAATGGACATAATCAATCCGCTTCTATTGACCTCTCATATGACCTCACAAAGCACATCGATTGGGGGAAATATGGGGAGGCCATCATTGATGGCATACAGTCGATAGAAACACTTCCACCGCGGGAAGAGTACCAGTTTCTATCTCAGTTGGTTATTGACAGCGCTCTCCATGCACAACGCCGGCCGGTGCCAGGAGCTTCGATTCGTAGGAAACCACATAGTCCGTGGTGGGACACCGAGTGCACACAGCTCTATCGTGAGAAATCTAACGCGTTTAAGGAATTTCGGAAACACGGATCGATCGTTCTTCACAAACGGTACATCGCGCTCGAGATCCAGTTCAAGAAGCTGGTCAAAGTGAAGAAACGTGGATATTGGTGCACTTTTGTTGAAGGTTTATCGCGCGAGACCTCAATGAAAATTCTGTGGACCGTCGGGAGAAGAATGCGCAACGCGTCGTCCGTAAACGAAGATCGTGAAAGCTCGTCGCGGTGGATACTCGATTTTGCGAAGAAAGTTTGTCCGGATTCGGTGCCGGTGAAGCAAGTGTCACGTGATACTTTTGCTGACAGGGATGATATAGATCGGCCCTTTTCGATGATTGAATTCTCGCTTGCTCTCCTTTCATGTAACAATTCTGCTTCAGGGATGGATAGAATAAGGTTCAATATGCTCAAAAACCTCCCAGACGTCGCGAAGAGGCGCCTATTGAGCTTGTTCAACCAGTTACTGGAGTGCAACATTGTTCCGGATGATTGGAGGCAAGTGAGGGTGATAGCCATCCAAAAGCCTGGAAAACCCGCGTCGGATTGTAATTCGTATCGCCCCATCGCGATGTTGTCCTGTTTTCGGAAGTTGTTGGAGAAGATGATTCTCTTACGGCTAGACGAATGGATTGAATCGAATGGTTTGTTGTCAGATACACAGTTTGGTTTCCGCAGGGGTAAGGGAACGAACGACTGTCTTGCGTTGCTTTCTTCAGAAATTCAGCTTACCTTTGCTAAAAAAGAGCAAATGGGCTCAGTGTTTTTGGACATTAAGGGGGCTTTTGATTCAGTTTGCGTCGATGTCTTATCCGACAAACTCCACGAGTGTGGACTTTCACCAATTTTGAACAACTATTTGTATAATTTGTTGTCAGAGAAGCGTATGAGTTTTTCTCATGGTGACTCGGCAACTTCACGAATTAGTTACATGGGTCTCCCTCAGGGCTCATGTTTAAGTCCTCTTCTTTACAATTTTTACGTCAGAGACATTGATGAATGTCTCATGCCAAATTGCTCGTTAAGACAGCTTGCAGATGATTGTGTTGTATCCGTTTCGGGGCCAACCGCAGTTGATCTGCAAGGACCATTGCAAGATACTCTGGACAATTTGTCTACTTGGGCTTTAAAGCTGGGTATCGCATTCTCTCCGGAGAAAACTGAGATGGTTGTCTTTTCAAAAAAACATAAGCCGGCAAAGTTTCCGCTCCAACTGATGGGTAAGGCAATCACTCATAGTATGTCTTCTAAATACCTCGGGGTCTGGTTCGACTCTAAATGTACCTTCGGGAGGCACATTGTGTATCTGACATAAAATGCCAGAAAGAATCAACTTCATGCGAACGATAACGGGAACTTGGTGGGGAGCGCATCCCGAAGATCTTATCATGTTGTACCGAACAACTATTCTGTCGGTTCTCGAATACGGTAGTTTCTGCTTCCAGTCCCCGGCTAAAACACACATGCTGAAGCTCCAACGGTTTCAGTACCGCTGTCTCCGTATCGCGTTGGGTTGTATGAACTCGACTTATACGATAAGTCTGGAAGTACTTGCGGGAGTACTGCCTCTGACAGATCGTTTCGCGGAATTATCGCTCCGGTTCCTCATCCGTTGTGAGGTTCTCAATCCATTGGTCATTAACAACTTCGAGAAGCTGCTTGAACAAAACCCTCAATCTCGTTTTATGAGTATTTACCACTGGTATATGACGCTGGAGGTAAGCCCATATTCGGTTGACACCAATCGTGCTAACTTCTTAGACTCTTACAGTTCCTCTGTTACTTTTGATCTGTCCATGAAGCAGGAGGTTCATGGAATACCAGACTTTCTTCGAGCGGAGGTCATACCTCTATTATTTGCAAACAAATACGGGCATGCTGGCGAGGAGAGAAGCTTTTTTACTGACGGGTCAAAAATGGATGACTCCACTGGTTTCGGTGTTTTCAACGTTTTTCATAGCGCCTACTTTAAGCTCAAAGAGCCTAGTTCCGTGTATACTGCTGAGCTAGCAGCTATACACTATTCACTCGAACAAATCGCATCCCTACCTCCTGACCACTTTTTCATCTTCACCGACAGTCTAAGTTCATTGGAGGCTGTTCGATAAATGAAACCGGTGAAGCACTCAGCGTATCTCCTAAAGGGGATAAGGAAAGCTTTGAGTGCTCTATCGAAACGGTCATTCACAATCACCATGGCTTGGGTCCCTTCTCATTGCTCGATCCCGGGAAATAAGAAAGCGGACTCTTTGGCTAAGGTGGGCGCTATGGAAGGTGATATTTACGATCGGCAAATCACCTTCGATGATTTTTTCTCATTAGTTCGTCAGGAAACCTTGATCAGCTGGCAGCAGAAATGGACAAATGGGGAGATGGGTAGATGGTTGTATTCTATTCGCCCGCAGGTGTCGAAGCATCCATGGTTCAAAAAATTGAATATAGGACGAGACTTCATTTGAACCATGTGTCGTCTAATGTCCAATCACTACACTTTAAATGCACATCTTTTCAGAGTGGGACTTTCGGAAAGCAATCTCTGTGTTTGCGGCGAGGATTATCAGGACATTGATCATGTCGTGTGGGCGTGCGAGGAGAATGGTGGCCCCAGATCTGCGCTAACTGAACATCTCCGGGTCCGAGGAAAACAACCAAAGCCTATTAGGGAAGTGTTGGCGGGCCTTGATCTCGAATACATGTCCCTCGTCCACCAATTTGTGAAAGTTGCTGATGTGAGATTGTGATCTTAGTCTGCACACCCCCTTCTCTGTCGTACCCCATATCGAATGTCTTCCTCTTTTTGTCCATTTCAATGTCTGTCGTTAACCCCTTTCGTATGTCTTCCTCTCATTGTTGTCTCCCAAAAAAATGTTTGTCCCGTTACAGTTGTGAAACATCGCCAAGAATGTCAACTATGTGAACATCAGCATCGTAATTATTTAAGCACCGTAAATGTCCTTCCTTTCCTACTATATTATTGTATTCCCTAACCTCGACCAAACCGCGAGTCTTTCGGTTCCCCAAAACTAACATTATGTATAAGATTTAAGTAATGAATTGTTAAACTTGATTTCGGCTCCGTAACGCTTCACGGCAATTGAGCCTCCAAAATAAACGAAAGGTTAAAAAAAATTACCTAGACCGGCACCGGGAATCGAACTCAGCCACCCTCAGCATGGTCTTGCTTTGTAGCCGCGCTTCTCACCGCACGGCTAAGGAGGGCCCCTCGCAGTTAATAACTGTGGAAGTGCTTAATGGACACTAAGCTGCGAGGCGGCTCTGTCCCAGTGTGGGGATGTAATGCCAATAAGAAGAAGAAGAAGATCTGATTTTTGAAGTGATTTTTCTTAGCTTACAGTTTATCACTGAAAAGCTCTGAACAGGCTATTCTATTACTAATTATCCTTTCCGAGAATAAACAATTAATTGCTCAAGGTGGACAATTGTTTACTTATATTTTAGCTGATGTGACTACAAGATACTTTTGCGTTTTTGTATCTTCAACTCAAGGAAAATAAATTACTAATAAAAAACAAAAACAATAGAGTTGCTTCGAGTTTCATATTCCGAATTGTTTGTCTGCTATTTCATCATAGAATTGCTTATAAACAAAAAAAAAGTCAGTCGCTCAAAGTGAACGATTGTTCATTCGAATTTGGACTAAAAGTGATAAAACCAGGCCAATACAACATAAAATGGCGAAATGGCTGCAATTTGTTTTTTTTTTTCACTGAGACCGATACGGGTTAACCTCCCATTCACTCCCCCAGCCCCCTATTTCTCCAATCGAGGAGTTTATGAAATATATTTAATGTGAATTTATGTAGAAGCCAGAACCGAATTAATCAAGCGCACAATTCAAGTGAATCAAATAATGAACCATCCTGAGAAGTAATCCGAGTGGTCACCAGTAGGAGGTAATCAATCTGATAAATTTTCAGCGTAGTGCGTTCTCTTGAATTTGACCCCGGGAAATTACGCTTGCCCTATTCACATGAGAGTCCCATGTCAGTTTTATCTAACTTGAGGTTAAATTTTTGTAACTTTAATTTGGTGAAATACAAAAAAATCTTATAAATTGAAAAAAAATTGCAGTCTTTCCAACAATTTTACACAATATTCTTTATTCCTCATTAGACGAGCTTGTACTATTCCATTTAATTCCACTACTTTATTGTACCTTTGACAGATACGTATTTTGACCTCAACAGTAAGGCCATCTTCAGTGTCTCGTACTTGACTCTTGACTTTCCACACTAAATGGATATTCAAGCAATAAATAGAAGGCATAGAAAATTCAAAAGAACTTTATGAGAAAATCCAACTATTTTTTTATTAGATTAGAAATTGTTGTGTTTCAGCTTTAAACGAATATCTATTGAAACTTTAAATAATTTTCAAGCTCAAATTTAAAACCAATTTTCTGGGGAAGCTGAAAACAATTTCCTGGAAATTTGAAAAAAAAACAGAACTATGGGAAAGTTGAAGAGCTTCCCGTTACATGAGGAGATAGAGTCGTCCATCATACCTCTACTCCATGCTTTCTACATGCAGATACGATGGTTAATGTTGATAAATTTATAATTCCAACAATAAGGAACAACAATAATAGTCGATTAATTTAAGTATTGAACCAGCGTCGAGACAACAACATTGAAGATTGAAACGACAATATCCACTCTGTTTGATCCATCCATGAAAATAGTTGTTTCATTCTTCTATGTGCTACCATGAACATTCCAACGAATTTCTTGTGGCCTGGTGGAAATTTCATAAAACTTTCCTAAGAATATTATCGTTAAAAAACAATACAAAAATATTGTTAATTCGCAGAACACTATTGATTCTACCATATTTTACTCCGTGTTGGCTCAGGAACCTAATACCCGCAAAGCCTTACTGCGTAGTAAGGCAGTTAATATCCAAAGCACCCACGCACATAAATGTGGCATTCAATCTTGAACACATCACCATTAATTCATGACCGCAAACCGGCTACATTCCTGGGCTATGTAAACCCCTCTTGATTACACTAATTTATTCCATAAATTTCAACCAAACTGTAATCACCGGGTATGCATTTATGCAGCATGTACTACATCTATGCCATTCCACAAGTACAGCTTTCGCCAACTTGCTCCTCTGATGGTGGTATTTTTTTCCTGTTGATCCAAAATGTTTTCTACATTACAACAATCCCCCTTCACCGGCGAACTCTCTTCTGGACTTTTGGTCTTCATCCTTAACGCAATCCCGCCGGTCCCCCAGCGTACAAATCGTGACGGTCGGACCTCGAATGAAGCGCCTTTCCGCGGCATGGCGTTTCCTTCGGCTCGAATCTGTGCGGCGCGAGGGATGAGAGAGAGAAAAAAAACCTAACCCGAACAAGAAGTGGAAATTTTCATGCTAACGAACAGTTTTGTGTGCGGAAAATGAACGAAAAAATCGTGAGCAATTAGATTGCTTTCTAGACTTCGTGTTGGATTTCATATTTTTCCTGTTTAGCACTACTTCAAACTGTTTTCCCCCGGCTGAAAAGTGTTGTTGTTAGTTTGGAAAGTTACAGACTCTGTCCGAGCTTCGCCGTACAGCGAAAAGTGTTGAAAATTTAACTACATGTAAAAAAGTAATCGTGTATACAATAAAAAATAATGCATATTCGGCTACATGGAATTGAATTTTGGGGGATAGCTTGACAAAACGCCTTTGGTGCATATTCTTTTTTATATTTGTCGTGTTTGTTATAACAATGGTGCATAATTAGATCGAAATATGCGTAGGTGAAAAGATTGAATAAAACAGAAAGGTATGAAAAATAAAAATTTCCCGCATTGCCCCCACGCAACTCCACGTTGCGGCTATGTTTATATCAGAAAAAGGCGGACGCGTGGTTTCTTGTTCTCTAATAAATTTTGCGCTTATCTTGCAGGCGTCTTACCTCTGTAGGAGTTTTCCGACAACAGAATATCGCCACTGTTTACCTTTTCCATAGATACACAGGTTTGAATTTGAATCCTGTTTATACGGCTTAGTAAGGACAGTGTTGCGAAAGCTGTGGCACCGCTTGATGTGGCTTGTGCACAAAATGTTCATTGACAGAATGAGAGGAGATCGATTAGTGGTGTACTCACAGCTCAATAGTCACCTGAAATGTTGCTTGATTGCGAGCCGAACTTGACGAACATTATTGAAATCGCTCAGAGGTGTAAGAAAAGATATCGTACACTTCATGTGAATATACATCGCTTTTAATTTCATTTTAGCCATTTCCTCAAGAGCACTGAGCGAAATCGCATGAGCGCTTTATTTTCTATTCAACCGGGCACGGCGCTTCACTCTCGCACCCAATGAGGTGAATGTGCAGCAAATAATAGCAGCGGCCGCAACATATACCGCGGTCCAGTCTCTGTGGCTCAATGGACGGAATTACTAAAGTTGCTCCATAGGGTAAGGCGATCGGCACCTAACTTTTTTTTCCCTACTGCCTTTTCCTAATTTTACATTTACTTACTTTTCATTGCCAGGTGCCGGCTAAAATATGTTGGGAAAACATGTGTTCCCTTGCACTGAAGCATTTAACCGAACATATATTTAAATGCAACAGGAAAGTGTGCTTAAAATAGTAACGTAATCTGATGCCAAGGTATGTGCAAGTAATGTTTTACTGCAGCGAAGGGAAAAAAGAATTGAACAACTTAAAAAAGTGGACAATGTTGCACGAAAGAATTTTATGAACTAATATCATATATATTTGTACCATTACTTTACTACTATCAGAAATTTAGATTGTTTTCCGTTTGGTAATCAATGATGCTTAACGAATATAACTTATAACGTAGATATGATCAACATATGAATAAATACATAGCTGTAACAAATTCTGAACAATGTGTCTTAAAAGTCATGTACTCAAGATGACATCGGATAGTCAAACACTTCACCAATATCAAAGGATTATATAATATGCATATTTCGAGCAGAAGCACATTTTATCAAGAGTAGCACCATTGTGAGTTGAACACCACACAATATACACTTGAATTCCTGGTGTCTATGTCCTAGGTTTGAACGAATTGTCTTCGCGGGAACTATAGGGTAAAGAGTTTTCTTATATTTTGCTTTACAATACCAAATGCCTTTTCATCGCTTACAGTTTGATATACTTCTGGCAAAGATATAGAGGAGCATTGTCGGTTTTACGGTGACCACTTCAATTGAATAGATGCCTTTTCCAGTGAGTGTTCCACCCTTATGGAGGTGATATTGCATACGGGCGAACAAAACAATTCCAAGTGCTTTTCAAATTTATCAAAGGAAAAGTGACGGCAAAAAGATATGCATCCATTGTTTTGACGCTTCTCAATATGACCAGCAATCGGGATCTTCATCTTCCTAGCAAAGGTTGACGTCCCGAATGACTGAACGAACAGTGACTGATGTCATCAATTTTAATTTGCTTCAATAATATGAGTTAAAGTTAATTTTTTTTATTTATAAAAACTTGTAAAATATAAAATAAACGTAAATTATCAAGATATATCTGGCTGAACATTCTTATTTAACCTCATATAGAGATAAAATGAGGATTGCTGATTGACATTAGCCTTCCGATTACTATCAATGTGGTTGAACAGCCGTAAATATTACTTTACTTTCAATTTTAATAAATAAATGATGACGCGGGCGCCTTATCCGAAATTCAAAAGAACAATCACTCACTTAGATCCATTGATTGTTTCCTCTCACGAAGCATGATCAATTGAACAAATTAAGGAAATACTAATACAACTAACACAACTTCCTTCCCGTGGTAATAGTGGAGATGCAGAGGTATTTTCGGTCTCTAGTAGCAACAATAACCACACACTAACAACACACACTTGATCAACATTTGGAGCTGCTGAAACGTGCACTTCGAGAATAAATGGTAAATCCCAACCACTATTCACCTGGATCGCAATTTGCACCAGTTCTGATCAATCACAGAGTAGCAACCATTGATATGTACAGTCTAAGCTAAGCTAAGCTATTGTCAGACCGGGATATACTTAACTACCTTATTAAAAAATCACGTTAACGAAAATTTAAAAAAATGTTCAGACTAAGGCCGCAGTAGACTCTTCAGTACATAAAAGTTGTCTCTGAATGGAGACGATCCATATAGCTGCACATCGCCAACAGGCAGGGTTCGCAAATCATCTTCCACATGATCGATCCACCTTACTCTCTGCACACCTTGCCTTGTTGTGCCCGTTAGAAAACTTTCGTAGTCGTCCGATTCTCGCGATGTGAACAATGGATGGTTCTCCAAACACCTGATGCGAAGATGCTACGCAGCACTTTCCTTTGGAAAACAAAACAAAACTAAACTTTAAGCGAAATTCCGAAGGATTTCCCGTTGAAACCCAAAGAAATTCTCGTTGAATAACATTTTGGAACGGAGAAGAGTCGTTTGGCAGAAAGTCAGATGGCTTGTGGTCAATATGCAAGCCATTTGTAGTTTCCTTTGATCTTCTGATATCATAATCATTTTCTTCTTTTGTCAAATATTTTTACGTATTGTCTCTGCTTCTCTGTTTCGCAGATCTCCGTTATTCTGGCTAGTTGGAAAATGATCCCAAACGAACCATTCTTCGAGCACGACGAAACGCCACTTCGTTCTTAACGCCTAACGCCCGGATGAGCAGCCAGAATACCCTGCTCCCGAATTCTAAGATCCGATACTCCTAAGATCTAAGATAACCTTATATATTGTACATTTAACCTCGAATCACCACGAGTACGTTGGCCTATATCCCTATCTTACTTACTTAATAGTAAGATGATATCTGTAAAGTACGCAGATAGAAATGAATTTCAAACCAGCCCAACATAAATTAATAACACTGTAACTAATAACTCGGGTAACAGATAAGCATCTTGCTTCCAAATGAACTAACGTTATTATTTATTCAGACTAAGGCCGAAGTGGCCTGTGCGGTATATAAGAGTCTTCTCCATTCGGCTCGGTCCATGGCTACACGTCGCCAACCACGCAGTCTACGGAGTTTGGTTCGGCGGCGAACTCTATTCGATCGGAGCGTCTTGCGGAGTCCAAAGTATGTACGATTTCCAGCCACTATACGTCTCCGAATTTCTCTGCTGGTATCATTTTCGGCAGTCACCAGTGAGCCCAAGTACACAAATTCTTCTACCCTCTCGATTTCGTCACCACCGATGCAAACTCGCGGTGGGTGGCTCACATTGTCTCCTCTTGAACCCCTTCTTGTCATGTACTTCGTCTTCGACGTGTTGATGATTAGTCCGATCTGCTTGGCTTCCCTCTTCGGTCTAATGTAGGCCTCCTCCATCTTCTCAAAGTTATGTGCCAACGCACATCACCCGATCCATCGTCGCTTTGATCAACCGTGTCAGTTTATCCGGAAATACGTGTTCGTGCATTAGCTGCCATAGCTGGTCTCGATCGATTGTATCATATGCGGCTTTAAAGTCGATGAATAGATGATGTGTGGGCACGTTGTATTCGCGGCATTTCTGCAGTACTTGGCGAATGGCGAACACCTGGTCCGTGGTGGAGCGTTCGCCCATAAAACCCGCCTGGTACAGCCCCACGAACTCCCTTGCAATTGATGCTAGTCGACGGCATAAAATTTGGGAGAGTAACTTGTAAGCGGCGTTCAGCAATGTGATTGCGCGGTAGTTGCCACAATCCAGCTTATCGTCTTTTTGTAGATGGGCATGGGGCACACGACACCTTCCATCCACTCCTGCGGCAAAACTTCCTCCTCCCAAATCTTGGTAATGACCCAGTGCAGCCCTCTAGCCAGTGTCTCACCACCGTGTTTAAAAAGCGCTCCTGGTAGTTGGTCAACCCCAGGAACTTTGTTGTTCTTCAGCTTCTGCTCCTGGATTTCCTGGAGATCCGGAGTCGGTAAAATTATGTCCTGCGCGCGTTCTCCAAGGTCCATCACCATACCGCCATCTTCGTCTGACACATCGCCATTCAGGTAAGCAAATGCGGTATTTCGAAAAATTTCGTTTCAGGTGGTTCAAAACGAAATTCCGCGGAATTTCGCGGAATTTGAGCGTGGCGAAATCAGATTTCTTGATTTCGTTTCGTTTCGTAAAATTACAAAAAAATCGCTAGAAAAAAACTAGCTTATAACGAAATTTAACGGAATTCCGCGGAATTTCGAAACAAATTTAGACTTAAGTCATACTGTCACGTACGGTCGAGTATTATAAAAAATTTTGGCTGCGCCGCTGAACAAAATCATAAAACTATGTTCAAAACTTAATGTTTTACAAATTTTTCTATTAACGCCTACTGCATAGTCCCATTCTGAGTCGACAAATACGTATTTAGTTTTCTTCTATAAAACGTCTTCGGTGTCCAACAGAAAACGAAAAATATGTTTAACATTCTACCCCATTTTTTCCAAAAGTGATCCGACTCAATATTTACGTCAGGCTCAGAGTGTAAATGTAATCACTAATCAGATATGAATCAGAGCAGTACAACTTTGTCAAAGAGGCAAAGTCGTGGCGTGAATTCCTAATGCCCTTGTGAAGTATTTTTAGAGCGCCTCTTTTTTATTAAAGGCCAACTTCTTCATGCTTATGGCTCAAGCCAGGTTTGAGCGCATGACTAAGGACCGCTTAAGAGTTAAGAAGGCCCTCAGGAAAACATTAAAAAAAGTAGATGATTTTGCGTTGGATTGATTTGAAACATGGTTTTCGTCTTCGAGTTTTCAAAATAACTTCGTTAACAATAAACATTTAGTCGCTTTCCAAGGTGGCTTCACATTATTATTTATTTATTTATTCAGACTAAGGCCGAAGTGGCCTGTGCGGTATATAAGAGTCTTCTCCATTCGGCTCGGTCCATGGCTACACGTCGCCAGCCACGCAGTCTACGGAGGGTCCGCAAGTCACCTGATCGATCCACCTTGCCCGCTGCGCACCTCGCCTTCTTGTGCCCGTCGGATCGTTGTCGAGAACCATTTTCACCGGGTTATTGTCCGACATTCTGGCTACGTGCCCGGCCCACCGCAGTCGTCCGATTTTCGCGGTGTGAACGATGGATGGTTCTCCCAACAGCTGATGCAACTCATGGTTCGCCTCCTCCACGTACCGTCCGCCATCTGCACCCCACCATAGATGGTACGCAGCACTTTCCTTTCGAAAACTCCGAGTGCGCGTAGGTCCTCCACGAGCATCGTCCAGGTCTCGTTTCCGTAGAGGACTACCGGTCTAATGAGCGTTTTGTAGATAGTCAGTTTGGTACGGCGGCGAACTCTATTCGATCGGAGCGTCTTGCGGAGTCCAAAGTATGTACGATTTCCAGCCACTATACGTCTCCGAATTTCTCTGCTGGTATCATTTTCGGCAGTCACCAGTGAGCCCAAGTACACACATTCTTCTACCACCTCGATTTCGTCACCACCGATGCCAACTCACGGTGGGTGGCTCACATTGTCTTCTCTTGAACCTCTTCCTATTATGTACTTCGTCTTCGACGTGTTGATGACTAGTCCGATCCGCTTGGCTTCCCTCTTCAGTCTGATGTAGGCTTCCTCCATCTTCTCAAAGTTACGTGCCATAATATCTATGTTTTAAGCGAGCCCAAATAGCAGGACGGACTTTTTAAAAATTGTACCACTCGTGTTAATCCCTGCTCTTCGTATTACCCCTTCCAAAGCGATGTTGAATAGCAAACACGAAAGACCATCACCTTGCCGTAACCCTCTGCGGGTTTCGAAGATACTCGAGAATTCCCCTGAAACTCGAACAACGCACATCACCCGATCCATCGTCGCTTTGATCAACCGTGTCAGTTTATCCGGAAATCCGTGTTCGTGCATTAGCTGCCATAGCTGGTCCCGATCTATTTTATCATTTGCGGCTTTAAAGTCGATGAATAGATGATGTGTGGGCACGTTGTATTCGCGGCATTTCTGCAGTACTTGGCGAATGGCGAACACCTGGTCCGTGGTGGAGCGTTCGCCCATAAAACCCGCCTGGTACAGCCCCACGAACTCCCTTGCAATTGGTGCTAGTCGACGGCATAAAATTTGGGAGAGTACCTTGTAGGCGGCGTTCAGCAATGTGATTGCGCGGTAGTTGCTACAATCCAGCTTATCGCCATTTTTGTAGATGGGACACACGACACCTTCCATCCACTCCTGCGGCAAAACTTCCTCCTCCCAAATCTTGGTAATGACCCAGTGCACCGCTCTAGCCAATGCCTCACCACCGTGTTTAAACAGCTCTCCTGGTAGTTGGTCAACCCCAGGGGCTTTGTTGTTCTTCAGCCGGCCAATCCCCTCCTGGATTTCCTGGAGATCCGGGGCCGGTAGAATTATGTCCTGCGCGCGTTCCCCCAGGTCCATCACCAGGTATCAGGTATCAGAACGTCGGCTCCAGGGGCACGTTCACCTCAATTTGGGAGATTTGTGCCATCGCCTTCACAGCCTTTTTCATCACACACCTGACGGAAAAGGAAGTGAACAAAAGGAAAGGAATGTGGATGGGAGAACAAAAGGAATGTTTGGAAAAGGGCCCTTGAAGAGGGCATACAACGCATAAGCGTACAAGAGCTTATAGCTCCTTACCACAACAGGTTGTGAACAACAAAATACTCTGAAGATTCAGGTTTCTGAAGTCAATTTCACTAAGTAAGTGTTTACTAAATATTTGGAAGCGCAATTGTGCATAGACTGGACAGTTACATATTAGATGATAAGAAGTTCCATAATCGGATTCACAACTATCACAAACAGATGATTCAACGCGTTGAATATTTGCCATGTGATAGTTCAGTCGGCAGTGACCTGTCAAAGCCTTGACTAAGACACTGCAATTCTGTTTAGACAGATTAGCTAAATAGCTTGCTACTACCGGAGATGGCTCCCGGATGTACAATTTTGTTTGATGACATGAATCCAGACTACTCCAATGCCATTTGTGCTGAGTGACAGCCCAAGAGTTGATCAAAAGCTTCACCCAACACTTGGATATTGGAATAGCTGGCTCAGGACCAATAAAGTCATGCGATGCTCCATTACGAGCTAACTCATCAGCCAATTCGTTTCCAGCTATGGAAGAATGGCCAGGTACCCATATAAGGTATAAAGTATTTACTGAATTCAGTTCCTCAATTTGAGTTCGACATGCGATTACTAACTTCGACCTTGAGTTGGCCGAGGCGAGAGCTTTAATAGCTGCTTGGCTATCTGAACAGAAGTATATTACTTTGCCCATAATGCGTTGCTGCAGTGCAGATTGCACTCCACACATGATGGCAAATATTTCCGCTTGAAAGACAGTGCAGTGTGTACCCAGTGAGTGTGACTGTTCCAATCTCAGCTCACGCGAATAGACGCCTGCACCTGCTCCACCTTCGAGGAGGGAGCCGTCAGTGTAACAAACAATGCTGTCTGACATACTTCTCTCCAAATAGCCAGATGTCCACTCATCCCGTGAGGGGAATTGTGTCGAAAATGTCCTATAAGGAAAACTACTAACTTGTGTGAGATCACTTGGAGCAAGGAAAATTTTGTCCCAATTAACCATAAGCGGTACCAACGAAGTGTGTGTAGAACTGCGGTTTACCGGATTCTCTTCCATAAAACCGAGAACCCATAGTCGGTAAGTACAAGAAAATGCTTCTTGTTTGAGATGTATGTGTAGTGGGGCCACGTCGAAGAGAACTTCGAGAGCAGCCGTGGGAGTTGAAGAGAACGCACCAGTCATTGCCATTAGGCACATCCTTTGTTGGCCTAATTTAGACTGAATTGTTCTCACTTCCCCCTTTTGCCACCACACAAGACATCCATAAGCCGAAATTGGTCGTACAACTGTTGTGTAAATCCATTTAATTTTGATATATTTGGGTTTAAGACACCAAGTTTTACCAAAGGTTCGTCAGCATTAGCCGAAAGCCATCTGAAAGCAATGTTAGGAGTCCAGGAAAGCTTTGAATCCAAAATTAGACCCACATACTTTACTTGATCAGTTACATTGATTTCAGAACCAAAAAGATGTAATGGACGAATACCATTACGAT
Organism: Armigeres subalbatus; assembly: GCF_024139115.2. Classification (NCBI taxonomy): domain Eukaryota; kingdom Metazoa; phylum Arthropoda; class Insecta; order Diptera; family Culicidae; genus Armigeres; species Armigeres subalbatus. The sequence goes on from NC_085140.1 coordinate 278,566,464, forward strand.
TACGTTTTTCCGTGAAAAGAACAATAGATGTTTTATTTGGATTGACCGAAAGGCCATATTGGCGACACCAACTTTCAACTACCTGAAGAGCATTTTGCATCAGGTCGAATAAGGTAGTAATGCACAAACCCACTATCAATGTAAGATCACAGACAAACAGACATAACACATTGAACATTCACTCATCAAATTCATCGTCATTTGAACACTAACGACATCTGTTGATTTCAGTTAGTTGGGCAAATCACGAACCAGATGGCGGTAGTGAGCAAATGTCAAACTCGAGCAAATACAATGCGCGCGCCACTAGTGACCGATTGGTCAACTAATGATTTTTTGAATTGATCAGTAAATCAGTGAACGATGAAAATTTGACGAGTGTTATGTCTGTTTGTCTGTGGTAAGATAGTCGTCGGCAAATCCATAGGTAGGAAAACCGCCATTATTGAGTAACCTCAATAGCGTATCTGCAACGAGATTCCACAAAAGTGGAGATAATACTCCCCCTTGAGGGCATCCGCATACACTTAATTTCCTAATCGCTGCTTGACGTAATGTCGAGTAGGGATGTCGGTTTTTAAGCATCTGGTGAATCCATTTGGTAATAATATTAGGTAGCCCATGACAACGTGCGGCTTCCAATATTGCATCGAAAGACACGTTGTCGGAAGCACCTTCAATATCTAAGAAAGCACCCAATCACGATTGCTTTTGAGCGAATGCTTTCTCGATATCGTACACAACCTTGTGTAGAAGAGTCACGGTGGACTTTCCAGATTGGTAAGCATATTGATTAACATGAAGAGGCATGTTTGCCAAACAGCCATCACGAATGTGATGGTCGATAATACGTTCTAAGCATTTCAGAAGAAATGAGGTCAGACTGATGGGTCTAAAACTCTTCGCTTCTTCATACGAAGCACGTCCTCCTTTTGGGATAAACTTTACAGTGACATCCCGCCAGGATATGGGAATATACCCAGTAGCAAAACTGCATACTAAAAGCTTTTTCAAAACATGTTTGATATGTTCAAAACCTTTCTGAAGTAGAACGGGATAAATCCCATCCTCCACTGGGTATTTGTAGGGAGCAAAACTGTTAAGTACCCATTGAATCGATTCAGTAGTTATGATTCTACGTGCTTGAGCCCAAGATCCATAGCTACATGAAAAGACATCAGGATCATCCGAAGATGTTATATCGACACATCCAGGGAAGTGCGTATCAAATAAGTGTTCTAACGATTCTTCATCAGAAGAAGTGTAGTCGCCATTTGGCTTGCGAATTTCGCCAACTTGGAAATCCTTGGATCTCGCAAGAATTTTATTCAATCGACTGGCTTCACTCAAATTGGAAACATTTGCACAAAGGTTTTTTCCAGCCGGATCATTCAGCAGATCGTAGAGCCTTCTTGTAAGCTTTGCGAGCCAACTTGAAAGAATCCGTCCCTGCTGAATGGCGTCTGTTCCAACTCCTTCTGCACTGCTTCCTTAGCTTAGCCAAATCGGAATTCCACCAAGGGGTTCCTCTTGAGGTTTTTACAGAACGTAAAGGGCAAGCTTCTTCGAAAGCTTCCACGATGTGCAACGTTGTAGTATCAACTGCATCATCCAAGTCGGTAGGAGTTTCTATAGAAGGTAGATATCCATGAAATTTGGTAGAGAGCAACTCTGTGTAAAGATCCCAGTTTGTAGAACGGGGATTTCTAAAACGCAAGGTCTGCGAAGTAGCATTCAAATGATCAAAGTAGATGTAGCGATGGTCAGATATCGATTCCTCATCTGACACATGCCAATTCGTCAATTCGTGACTGATTCTATTGGAGCAAAGGGTTATGTCTAACACTTCTGCTCTATTAGATACCATAAAGGTTGGGCGATTGCCTTTATCTATTAAGAGCCTATTGAATCGATCCAGTAGTTATGATTCTACGAGCCTGAGCCCAAGACCAATAACTACATGAAAAGACATCAGGAACATCCGAAGATGCTATATCTACACATCCAGGGAAGTGTGCATCAAATAAGTGCTCTAACGCTTCTTCGTCAGAAGAAGTGTAGTCGCCATTTGGCTTGCGAATTTCGCCAACTTGGAAATCCTTGGATTTCGCAAGAATTTTATTCAATCGAGTGGCTTCACTCAAATTGGAAACATTTGCACAAAGGTTTTTCCAGCCGAATCGTTCAGCAGATCGTAGAGCCTTCTTGTAAGCTTTGCGAGCCAACTTGAAAGAATCCGTCCCTGCTGAATGGCGTCTGTTCCAGCTCCTTCTACACTGCTTCCTGAGTTTAGCCAAATCGGAATTCCACCACGGGGTTCCTCTTTAGGTTTTCATAGAACGCAAGGGGCAAGCTTCTTCAAAAGCTTCCACGATATGCAACGTTGTAGAATCAACGGCATCATCCAAGTCGGTAGGAGTTTCAATGGATGGTAGATATCCATGAAATTTTGTCGAGAGCAACTCTGTATAGAGATCCCAGTTGGTTGAACGGGGATTTCTAAAACGCAAGGTCTGCGAAGAAACATTCAACTGATCAAAATAGATGTAGCGATGGTCAGATATAGATTCCTCATCTGACACATGCCAATTCGTCAACTCGTGACTGATTCTATTGGAACAGAGAGTTATGTCTAATACTTCTGCTCTATTAGATACCATAAAGGTTGGGCGATTGCCTATGTTAAGTAAACTAAGTTCGGTACTACTTAAGTATTCCATCAAGTTGGAGCCTCTCAGATTGATATCCGAGCTACCCCAGATGATGTGATGAGCATTAGCATCACTGCCGACAATTAGCGGAACGCCTTTTGAAGTGCAATATATGACAACTCGTTTGAAAGCATCCGTAGGGGATGGTTCATCATGTGGTAAATAAACCGAACAATAGACGTATTTCCTGACGGGGGTTCCGCCAGTTGCATCAATTGTGACGGCACATACATCTCTGGTTGTTAGTTCAGAGATAAGTGTAGCAACGATAGCATTGTTAACAAGTACAAATGCACGCGGCATTGATCGAGAGTTTGCCATTTCATTACTGAAAGCAGCAAAAACCGGGTTCACTAGGTTACCTACGTAGAAGCTACCCTTGCGAAAATAGGGTTCCTGCACCAAAGCCACTTGGGATTTGCCATTTTGCATAAGTCTACAAAGATTAATCGTTGCTGTTCTTTTGTGCTGAAGATTGATTTGAGCTATCCTAACTGTAGCCATTACGAATTACGATAATACACTCCACAACTTCAACATTTATGTGAACAGCAACGATGAAACCAAGTCGGTATCGTATCAAGAACGTCAAGGACGAAACACAAAGTACACTGTGAAAAACGCATAAAGCGAATCCATATAGGTGACAATTAGATGAAAAACTAAATAAAAACATACTCATAATCCCACCCTTATTTAACCTCAAGTTGAGATTGAATAAGAGTAGCCGATTATTCCGGAGAAGCAAAAAGTCAACTACGCCATAGCTCCGGTTAGCGCAATAAGGGCTCAATACTGTGAAGGGTGCCCTGGTGCTTCACAGGCTCCGTTAGCGGTTAGGTTCTTTTTAGACCCCCCTAACCATTCATTCATAGGCACGGTAAGCATAAAGCCGCATCACACCAAGAATTAGGGGTCACCTGTATGGTGGACTTTTACCACTGGAACAGGCAATCCGTAGCGTTATTCTTAGCCAGACAACCGGCTGCCGACACCACACGGCTATCTAGGCTGTTCGTGGGGAGAAGTTGACATTGACTTTACGTCAACTCTCAATGTGGCCGAACAACCTCGTTGCAATTGGTGCTAGTCGACGGCATAAAATTTAAGAGAGTACCTTGTAGGCGGCGTTCAGCAATGTGATTGCGCGGTAGTTGCTACAATCCAGCTTATCGCCATTTTTGTAGATGGGACACACGACACCTTCCATCCACTCCTGCGGCAAAACTTCCTCCTCCCAAATCTTGGTAATGACCCAGTGCACCGCTCTAGCCAGTGCCTCACCACCGTGTTTAAACAGCTCTCCTGGTAGTTGGTCAACCCCAGGGGCTTTGTTGTTCTTCAGCCGGCCAATCCCCCCTGGATTTCCTGGAGATCCGGGGCCGGTAGAATTATGTCCTGCGCGCGTTCCCCCAGGTCCATCACCATACCGCCATCTTCGTCTGCCACATCGCCATTCAGGTGCTCTTCGTAGTGCTGCCGTCACCTTTGGATCACCTCACGCTCGTTCGTAAGAAGGTTCCCGTTAATGTCCTTACACATATCAGGCTGTGGCACGTGGCCCTTACGTGAACGGTTCAACTTCTCATAGAACTTTCGTGTGTTATTAGTGCGGTACAGTTACTCCGTCTCTTCACGGTCTCGATCTTCCTGCTGACGCTTTTTCCTCCGGAAAATCGAGTTTTGTCTGTTCCGCGCCTGTTTATATCGTACCTCGTTCGCCCTCGTGCGGTGTTGCAGCAATCTCGCCCATGCTGCATTCTTCTCTTCCACTAACTGCTCACATTCACCGTCATACCAGTCGTTTCTCTGATCCGCTGGAACTGGCCAAATCCCGACGGAGTGGAATCTGTCTACACACGAAGAAAAGACTTGAGCATCCGAAGGAGGAAGGAGAAAGGTGGCGAAACAAACACGGAAGAAGAGAGGAAGAAGAAGAGTGACAAAAAAATCACCGAAGGCAAGAAGCTGAAGGGTAACAAAACAAGCACCGAAGAAAAGCAGAAGAATGTTGAAACAAACGCCGAAAGTGGAAGCGAAAGAGTGGCGAAACATAAACAAAAGAGTGGCGGAACAAACACCGAAGCATAAAAAGCAGGATGACGAAATAAACACCGAAGCATTTTACAGTAATTTGTTAAACGACTTTTTCTACCAAACGGCATTTTCGGTCAAAAATGACAATCGTAAAATGACAATCTTTAAAAATAATTTATTAAGAACTAGCTGACCCGGCGAACTTTGTCTCGCCCAACACTGATCAATTTGCTGATATAATTTTGTAGGTACACAATTGATCTAAAAAACAAACCGTGTTTAACCAACGTTTTTGATTTTACTTTTAATTAACTTAACTGAGGAGATAATACCTTCTTTCAATTAACATAAGATGTACAGTTGAAATAATGCCTTCTTTTAATGAACGCATTTATCCGATCCGATATCCGATTGCCCGGTATAAGGCTAAAATAGGAGAAAATGCCTTCTTTAAATGAACGTTTTTGCCCGGCTTAAGGCAAACAGAGTTGATATTGCCTTCTTAAGATGAGCGCATATGCCTGGCTTAAGGCAAACATAGGAGAGGCATTATTCTTTAAATGAATGCGTTTGCTCGGTTTAAGGCGAACAGATATGAAAATGAATGCATTTTCCCAATACGAGGCGAATATATTTGAAAATGCCTTCTATAATAAACGCATTTGCCTGGTTTAAAGCGAACAGAGTTGAAAATGCCTGCTTTTGATAAACGCGTTTGCCCGGTATAAGGCGAACAGAAAAGATAACACCTCCTTTAAATGATCGCGTTTGCAAGGTATAACGAAACTATGCCTGTTCCTTGCTACGGGAAGAACAAGCATATTCGACAAAAAGATCCTCTCATTCTAGGGTCACAGTAAGGTGTATCGCCGGCATTCAGCAAACTTTAGAAGCAACTTCTCCACGCCTTTATTTTGTTGTGGCCTGAAATTTCCTCCAGCTCCCTGCATTGAGTATTAGAAGGTGCTGCAAAATTCTCTCCTCAGCTTTAACAGTCTTCAAAGGCAACACGTGATGTTAAACGGGATTTTATGGAACGATAACTATTCGTTTTATATTGTTTTCAAACATTTGCAGTTTGATAAAACAAATCACTAGCCCAACACGGTGACTCTTGTAAAGGGCTATCGGCTCGAAAAATAAATACAGATCTACGATAAAAATTATCGTAAAAATTGAGTAATTTACTCGACCGGAGTTGTCCTGCTATTGAATAAGTCGTAAAACAAGTATTAATTATTCACATGAATTATAAATAAACTTCTATTGATTATCTTTTCCAATGCCAAAAACTTTGAACTTGAAATCTGGACTGATTTCAGCCAAGTCTTTCGGTCTTTTCAGCCAAGTAGCATGTTAGGGTAAACCACTTTGTCCGCCAAATCACCTGTCCGGTTGAGACTATCTTAGACTTACTGGCTTGCTCTCAAGCCTCAAGGCGGATCAACAACTCCCGGTCAATATCTCAGTAACATGAGACCCCTGAAACGTGTCGCAGGGCCGGCATGCTACTGGGTAATTCGGAGGGGCTACGTGGAACAACGGGTGTTCAAACTGTGGAATTAATTTATTGTAATTTTGTGTAAAAAGACTATGGCAGTTTATTTGGATTGGAGCTAGTTAGTAGTAATCTAATTGATTGGGCTATTGCACTTTGAAATCTATGTAGGGTGGGTTTCTGGTTTTTCGTTGTTTGGTACGTACCGGTGGTGCTATTGGACGACATTGGCGAGCGCTCGCAACAGCAGGTGAGTTGGTGGCCGACGGCGGCATGGTAGGAAGATTACGGGTTGGTGACTTGAACGGCTCAGGGCAATGGCGGGGTCGGAGGTTACCTTGAATGGCCGAATTGGCAGCTTGCCACTCGCAAGGACGCTATCAAGGAAACTTCGGCGTGCCTTTCGTTGACGCAATCGACGGGGTTCTCTCCGGCGGAACTGTGCCAGAAATCCTTGATGGTTAGACAGAGATCTAACGCGGACGTTTACTCGATCAATCATGCTGCGTGAGGTCGCTAATCTAGCGAATGATATAACGAATGAAAGGTCCTATGGAACAGAATGGTTTAAAACTCTTCCTCCAGGCTTTTCGGGTAGTCCTAGTTACCTGAACGAACTATTAGGGGCCACAAGATGTCGTTCACTTCTATTAAAAATTCACTGAGGCACTACAAAGGCACTCTCACTCACGGCTTACTTGCACGGACGCCAATTTCCTAATGACTAATAATCTGTACCCTAGAGGTATGCAGACCTTTTTCTTTTCTATCGAGTTTTCCCGCCCAATCGTTCATGCTTCCATTATCCTGTCGACCGATATGTTCTCCCCCTTTATACCACAGTAGATCATCATCACCCATTCATTCCTACTTGCCCATTATTTTATTTTACAATTCTCACATGAACAATTCAAGCTTTATACATTAACAATTTTCACATTATAAAATTTTTCAACAACATTTTTTTACATTAATAACGTGTACATTAACAAGGTTTACATTAACATATTTTTGGCTATTCCTACTAAATTTAAAACAATTTCTAAAATCAACTCAACAGTTTCAAGACAAGACACACAACTTGAAAATTAATCTAAGAGATATGTAACTGAACGGTTACACGGCCGAATGTCTCTTTCGGCTGCATGTCAGTTTCGACCAAATGACATTTTTGGTTGAATCATTTTTAACCCAATAGCATCCAATAGCATTTTCGAACCAAAGGTAAATTCAGCCAAATGGCAATCGATTAGATATCTTTCGGCTTAACATGTTATTCGGCCAAGTAGCATTCGTACATTTGAATTGGGAATTGTCTCGTCTTCCCTGGGCATAAAAGTATCATCGTGTTAGCCTCATGATATACGAATGCAAAAATGGTAACTTGGCTTAGAAACCTCGCAATTAATAACTGTGGAAGTGCTGTGGAACTGTGGAAGAAGCATTCGAACAAATAACTTTCCGCCGATTAACTTTCGGCCAAACCACGGAAAGAGTCGATTGGACGAAGACCACTAAGCTGAAAGGTGTTTGGCCGAAAATGTCATTTGGCCGAACAAACCATTGGATCGAAACCCAACTGGCCGAAAATTTCATTTAGCCGAACAGGTCGTTAATTTATTTTCCTTACATATAATAAGAAAACACTAAATACATACAATACATGGTTCGAGGCTGAATCTCTCAATCCTCGATAGCGCCCCTCGCTCGCTAGTCGTTCTGTATCTGCACCACCTGTTTCACCTTGCTAGCTGCACTTCACGCCTTTTTGTGCCGGGTCGACAGCGAACATCCTCTTTGTAGGGTACTTAGCTGTCCGAAATTCTTGCAACATGACCTGCCTATCGTACCCTTTCGACTTTAGCTACCTTCTGGATACTGAGTTCGCCATAGAGCTGGGCGAGCTCGTGGTTCATCACTCGCCGCCACACACCGTCCTCTTGCATACCGTCAAACATGGTTCTAAGCACCCGTCTCTCAAATTATCTTGATCTTGCAAGTCCTCTCCGAGCATGGTTCAAGTCTCATGTCCGTAGAGGACTTCCGGCTTTATGAGCGTTTTGTACATGATACATTTGGAGCGGATGCAAATCTTTTTTGACCGCAGTTTCTTCTGGATTCCGTACTAGGTCCGACTTCCACAGATGATGTGCGTTTGTATTATACGACTAACATTATTATCGGCCGTTAGCAAGGATTCAAGTTAAACGAGTTCAAAACCAAATTCTGCTTTTGTAAACAAAGATTCGAACGTCGATTTGACAAGTCTGGTAGCACTCCCACGCAAACCAACACCATCAACAGCTAGCATAAGCCTTCCTCTATCTATTGGTGGTGTTTATTTGCGTGCTATCAGAATCGTCGAATCGACGTTCAAAGTTCCAATGTACATATATAATATATGGATGCAAAAATGGTATAATAGATTGGAAGATCCATAAAGTGCGTCACGCAAAAATTGGTGATTTTTAGCCCCCCTACCCCCTTCGTCTAACTTTTTGTATACAACCTCTAAATTTTGTGTATGGATCGTCACGCTGCTCGGAACCCTCCCACCCCATAAGGGCGTGACGTACTGTGCAGATGGCCCCTTATAAACACCGCAATCAATAATTGCATTTTGATTGGTTGTGAACATTTCTGTTAGAAATTAATCCAAGGCCACAAGGAAATCATTTTATGATCATTGAAGCTAGCAGGGTCGTCATGTAAATTGTAAATAGCTGGGCCGACTCTAATATCAAAACACCCTTCACTATACTTTTCAATTTATTTCTGATAATCCACTTAAGCTAAATGCAAATGTAGCAAAAAAGCATTCGAACAATACGGTTCAAGTGTCGATGCAATGTGATAGCGTTGTTGGTTCAGCTATCACTTATATATGAAAATTTCAGTCAGTGTGATATTCAAAAGCACATCCAAAACGATACAATCCAAATCAGGAAATACGAAGGCATACGGAAGGGTACAACGAATAAACATCAAATGCCACAACTGTTCATATTGGAATAGAACTTCTGCTTTCCTCGCTCGTCCTAAACTATACTCTCACAATTGTCTGCCTACTGCAGCTGCGGAAACAGTGCGATAGAAACGAGACGAAAGCATACATCAAATATCATCATCAGAATAATATTTAATATTTATCTTTCCATTCAATTTAATTCTCAACGAAATATTCAATCAATTCTTGTCCGCTTTCGATTCACGTACTGCTGTTAGCAACCGAACTACGCCAGCCGAATGCAGAAGTTCCACCATACTGGCTGGCCACTAGGACTACTGCTGGAATCAAACGCTGGCTTGGCTGGTCAAAGCTCACAGCCAACTTCCACAGCCTCTACCGTAGCTGTTGCTGCAGATCCTGAGTCCACAAAGTGACAAGAGCGGCAGTGCGGACTCTGCGCATCAAAACCCGTTCACTACGTCGGCCTTCGTCGTTGGACGTTCGAAGTTCCAATGTCCACTGTATTGGACGCTGGAACTGACTTCTCGAGATAGCAGTCGTCACATATGTACGGGACTGACCCTGACATAGGCGCAAACGGCATTGGCACAGCCAGTCATTTGAAGGGGTGAGATGTAAATGCGGTAGCATTTTCTTGTTGAATCGCTCGCTACAAGTTATGTTCAAAAAAAAGTTGTCCACATGTTTTCAGTTGAACATTTAGCATGGTCCATCAAAACGTTCCAAAGTTAGGTCTTGAATATAAAATTATGAACCCATTGAAATGAGTGCTTTTTTTGCCCTTTTTTATTTTTTATATGTATTCATTTATAACAATTGTTATCGGAGTCCCTCAATGCAGATACTCTTATTTAGAAAAGCTGTTGGTTCAGTGTCATAATTTGAATTACGCATCTGTCGGGATTTCCTTTTGCACAAATTGAAACACTAAACCTAAAACTGAATAATCTTATCAATACCTTTTTGCCTTTCTCGTATACTAAGTATACGGTAAAGGCTATATGATCGCTCCAAAAACAAACTTTTTATAGGAGGCCCGGAGACCCATAGTGTTATATACCGATCGACTCAGCTCGACGAATTGAGGTGATATCTGTGTGTATGTGTGTTCGTCTGTGCGCGGAAGTTATGGCCAAAATACCACTTTTTTATAGAAAAATTGAGTAAAAAAATGTCACTCATTTTTCAGGCACATATACTTAGTCGATTTACTCGCAACAAATTGCATTCGACGCAAGATACTCTACCATTGCTTCCTATTGAAAATTGGGCAGATCGGACTATGGGCTCAAGAGTAATGGCCAAAATACTATTTTTATAATGCACGAGAAAGGCACCATTACCGCTAGGTAGATTAATCAGGGTTTATTACTGGTTTTCAGTTTTTCTTTTCAAATTTGTTTTTTATTGACGTAGGATTATGTCTTTCCGGAACATAGAGTCATTCTGCAGTTTCAAATCTGAGACCGTCACGAAAAGTGGTCAGGAAGTATGGGCTAATAACTCAGCCGTCTTTCAACCGATTTTTAAGATTTTTTTATTAATCGATCGACAAACTCTTTAAGATTTTGCTCAACTATCGAAAAAATGCATTCAAGGTGCTAAACTATTGAAAAAATGAATTTTACTAGGCACTGAAAATCGGTAAACCAACCAATCGCGTATGCGCATCGCAAGCACAGACATCAAAATCGTGCAACTTACGGGCTCGACTCCAATCCTCAGTTCCATTAAATTTTCTCGGAGAGCGGGCACAACGATGACGCCCGTAGCAGCAGTCTCAGCAGAAAGCGGAACATCGAGAGACCATCGCCAAAAGCAACAATCTTCGGACTATCGTTTAGTTACTGTTAGTGGCGCATTTTGGAAAGAAAATCGGTTTTTCTCAGGACCAAAATTTTATGAGAAGAAAGAGTTGATTGCAAAAATGGCATCGATTACGATCCCCGGATACCAGTGGCGCCACTGAAAAGGTTTTCTTAATAGTGGCTATTTAGCAGAAAAGTGAATTTTTTACGCAAGATACGGACTATCGTTTGTTTGCTATGAATAATTAGAAAGGCGCATTGTGGATCAAAATCGATTCTTGTCAAATCTACCATTGTACACAAGAGAAGGTAGAGCCGAAATATTTTTTTCAAAGTGCACATTATAACCGCTTGGCGACGGTAGAAAGTTGGAATAGATAGCAGTAAAAGTACGGGAAGTAAACAATGATGGCGTCTCACATCATTGAGTTGCGTTAGCAGTCAAATGAGATTATCCCAAGATTCTGATTTCGGTATACTTGCTGTTTATTATTGGAAATGAAAGGTTTTTTTTTTTCCAAGTTCGTTTATTTGGTAGGCTCAGGCGTGTATAACACTTTACGGAGCCATGGTTCTTTGTGATATATACAATCAATATCCTTTTATTATACAGTTAATAAGAGAGGGGAAGGAGCCAGCGTACTCGTGGTGACTCGACTTAGTTTACAATGTTTAGGGATGGACGGGGCTTAGGATTTGGGATAAGGATATTTCAGCTTCTCATCCGGGCATTTGGCGTCAGTGACGGTGTGGCGTGTCGTCATGCTCGAGGAATGGTTCGACTGGGAGCATCTTCCGGATGCCAAGAGCATCTTCCGGATGGAGCTCTACGGAACAAAAAGGCAGAGACTAAACAAAAAAAAACTTTGAAGAAAGAAGAAAAAAAACAAAATATTAAATTTTGATGTCAGAAGCACAAAGAAAACTATAAATGGCCTGCATATAGACAACATCACGATCTCCCAAAACACCGCGAACTTCCCTGAAGGGTTGTTTACCTCGGGCCACAAGGGTATTCAATAATTGCTCTCTGGAGGCGTCATTTTCCGAGCAGGACCAAACTACGTGATCGATGTCATCATAACCGGCTCCGCACCTACATAAGTTGCTATCGACAAGGTTTATTCTGTACAGATGTGCGTTTAGTGAATAGTGATTGGACATAAGTCTCGACATCACGCGAATGAAGCCTCGACTTAAGTCCTCACCTCTGAACCACGCTCGCCCAGAAACTTTTGGAACTATAGAAAATAGCCACCGTCCAAGTTCGTTGTGTGTCCAATTTCTTTGCCAACTTTGAAGAGTACTCTGACGGACTAATGGGAAAAACTCGTTGCTCGAGAATTGTCTATCATAAACCTCACCTTCCTGTGCGCCCACCTTTGCCAGCGAGTCTGCCTTCTCATTGCCGTAGATTGAGCAGTGAGATGGGACCCAAACAAAGGTAATCTTGAATGATCTTTCGACCAAAACACGCATCTGCTCTCTTATGTTTGAAAGAAAGTAAGATGCGTGCTTAACAGGTTTCATCGACCGGAGTGCCTCGATAGAACTAAGACTATCCGAGAAGATGAAATAATGGTCTACGGGCTGATTGGAAATTATCCCCAAAGCGAAGTTAATTGCTGCCAGCTCAGCAACATATACCGAACACGGTTCCTGAAGTTTGTGGAAGGTGGTTGAAGTTACATTGAAAACACCGAAGCCAGTGGATCCGTTGATGCGAGAACCATCAGTGAAATATCTGTTGTTGCAATTGACATGTTCATATTTTTCAGAAAAAAGTGAGGGAATAGATATTTGTCGAAGATGATCTGGTATTCCTTGAATAGCATGTTTCATGGACAGATCGTATACAATTGAGGAACTGTCGTTGGTGAAGTGAACTCGAGGGGGATTATAACACGGAAGACAAAGATCTGACGATATGTAGTTGAGATAAACTCTCAGGAATCTTGAACGACAAGTTAGTTCAAGCATATTATCGAAGTTATCTAGAACAAGTGTGTTACTTGTTCCACATTTGATGAGTATTCTAAGTGAGAGCTCCCAGTAACGGTGCTTTAAAGGAGTGACTCCAGCAAGCACCTCCAGGCTCATGTTATGCGTTGAATGCATGCAACCAAGGGCAATACGCAAACAACGATACTGAATTCGTTCCAATTTGATCAGGTGGCAATCAGCTGCTGAGAGGAAGCAGAAGGAGCCATACTCTAAAACAGAGAGAATAGTCGTTCTATAGAGTTTGATGAGGTCTTCCGGGTGAGCACCCCACCATGTTCCGGAGATAGAACGTAGAAAATGGATCCTTTTCCGGCATTTTGTATCAAATACTCAATGTGGAGTTTCCAGGTACATTTGGAATCAAACACGACCCCAAGGTATTTAGAAGATAAAGATTGGTTGATGTTATCATTCAACAGCTTGAGTTTCAGTTGAGCAGGATACCGCTTCTTAGTAAACACAACCAATTGAGTTTTTGCGGTGAAAACTCGATCCCTAAATGTCTGGCCCAAACAGTCAGATTATCTAAGGTACTTTGCAATGGTCCTTGCAAGACAGCTGCACATGGACCTCTTAGAGAGACCACGGCATCATCTGCAAGTTGTCTGAGCGTGCATTGTCCTTCCAAACAATTGTCAATATCTTTAACATAGAAATTATAAAGCAAGGGACTTAAACACGAACCTTGGGGAAGGCCCATGTAGCTATTTCTGGAAGTTGTCAGAGTGCCGAGTGTGAAGTTCATTTGCTGACAACAAATTGTACAAGAAATTATTCAAAATAACGGGTAATCCACTACTGTGCAGATTGCCTGACAGTACTTCTATGGAAACTGAATCAAAAGCGCCCTTAATGTCCAAGAATACTGAAGCCAATTGCTCCTTGTGCGCAAAGGCCAGTTGTATATCTGAAGAAAGCAACGCTAGACAATCGTTTGTTCCTTTCCCTTTTCTAAATCCAAACTGAGTATTTGAAAGCAATGCATTTTCTTCGACCCAATGGTCGACTCTTGAAAGGATCATTTTCTCCAATAATTTTCTCATGCATGATAGCATGGCAATCGGTCGGTATGAATTGTGATTAGACGCTGGTTTTCCAGGCTTTTGAATAGCTATTACTTTCACCTGTCGCCATTCAGGTGGCACAATGTTGTACTCCATGAAACAGTTGTACAGGTCAAGTAATCGTCTTTTTGCGATATCTGGGAGGTTTTTAAGAAGATTGAATTTGATGTTATCGCATCCCGGAGCAGAGTTATTCGATGAAAGAAGAGACATAGAAAGCTCCAGCATTGAGAATGGTCCACCCAAAGAACCGGGATCAGTGACTGATTCTCGAAATAGCGGTTCTGCTGGTACGGAATCTGGACAGACCTTTTTTGCGAAGTTGAATATCCATCGATTGGAGTATTCTTCACTCTCGTTGGTGGAAATGCGGTTCCGCATGTTGCGGGCCGTTTTCCAAAGTGTTGTCATTGAGGTTTCTCGCGATAGTCTCTCAACAAAACGTCGCCAGTAGCAACGTTTTTTTTACCTTTAGAAGATTTTTGAGCTTTTCTTCGAGCCTCAAATACTCTTCAAAAAGCTCGGACTTTCCGTGTTTACGGAAGGCCTTGAAGGCATCAGATTTCTCAGAATACAACTTAGTACATTCATCATCCCATCCAGGAGTGGCTGGCCTTCTTATAACAGATGTACATGGATCGCGTCGATTCTGAGCTCCTAGTGCGCTTTTGAATCAACTCAGTAAGGAATCGATATTCATTCAAAGGTGGAAGATTATCATTTGATTCAATACCAATTTTTACCGCCGATGCAAATTTTGGCCAGTCAATGTTCTTCGTGAGGTCGAAAGGAACATTAACTGGCTCAGATTGTCGATAGCTACTTTTAATTGTGGTAACTATCGGCATATGATCACTACCATGGGGATCTTGAATTACCTTCCACGTGCAATCTAATGATAGTGAATTTGAACATAAAGACAGATCAATACGGCTTTGTTGACCATTTGGTCCTATTCGAGTTACTTCACCAGTGTTCAAAATATTCAAATTGAAATCGTCACACAAATCATAGAAAATAGGCGCTCTATAATCGTCATACGTTTCGCCCCATCCAATACCATGTGCGTTCATATCACCCAATATCAATACTGGAGATGATAGGAGGGAGACTGCGCTCCAAAAATGACGGCGATTAATAGAGGCATTTGGAGGAATGTACACTGAAGCTATGCAAAGATCTTTATTCTTCACATTTACTTGGCATGCGACGATTTCTAAGGGGGGGATTCTAAGATGGGAATTCTGTAGAAGGGGTAGCATTTTTTGATCCCCAAAAGAACGCCACCATAATGATCATCCCGATCTTGATGAATAATATTAAAATCGTGGAAGTTGATTTCATCTTCAGAAGAAAGCCATGTTTCACAGAGTGCAAATATATCGCAATCGGAATTGCGAATCAAAAACTTGAACACGTCTAATTTATTTTTCAGACTGTGACAGTTCCACTGCAGCACAGTGATTGTATCTTCGGTGTTGGCCGTATTATCCATCAAAAGATACAATTTCTGCAACAAGGTCAATTGAAACAGTCAATTGCTTCAGATAACTTTCAACTGTTGGAATAAAGAGGTCAATGATTGGCCTCAATGAATTCGGAATATTGAACAAGTTCAAAAAACGGTCCACAAGGTCCTTAAAGGAGATCAATCCTCGCTTGGACGGAATACTTTTTCTAGAAGTGCGAATTTGTTTTTTTCTTTCGTTGATTCTCCTAGCCGGATGTTTCTTCGAAACATCGGATTTTGGCAATGGCGGGAATGCCTTACTGCAACTAGGATCAAAAGAAGCAGTAGGGACAGGTTGCTTCGGGATTTTAAATAAACCCCCATTACCTTCAGATTTTGGCAAGCTTTTATGGATGACTTTTGTTCTCTTGCGGCGCGATCCCGGGGAAGACGGTTGCTTCCTCTTTTCGGGCACGTGTACCTCCGCAGGATCATCCATATCGGCTGCGTCAGAGTCCAATTCATCAATGGATATGGAATCATAATAATCACTCACACGAACGGTGGCTGAAATAGCAGTCGATGCAGTGGCTGTGGCGGATGTGTCTTGCGACTTAACCATTTCCGCATACGACTGCTTGGAGCGCTGTACCAACGAGCGCTTCACTTTTTGGGTGCGCTTTTTGTACACCGGACATTCCTGCAAACCATGGGGAGGATTCAAACCACAATAAGCACATTTTGTTGCTTGTTGCTGGCAGAACTCCTCCCGATGTCTTTCTGAGCATTTGCCACAACGTGGTTTGTTGTCACAAAACTCGGCAGTGTGACCAAGTTGTTTGCAGTTGGTACAATTAAATACCCTTGGCACAAAAAGACGCACCGGAAACAACATATTTTCTATATCTACATACTTTGGAAGCATCGAACCGGCGAATGTCACCCGAAGCGAGCCCGACTTGGAATAAACCTTTTTGCCATCTACCGTGGCTGCTGAATGCAATTCCTTGCAGTCCAGAATATCCACGGTAGATTGCAGGGCGTTCTTTAGGCGACCTTTCCCAAGCACATCCTTGCAAGTCAAGCTCGCTGCGTTGATTACGCCTTCTATCTCGACCTCCCGCGAGGGCACATAAACTAAATATTCAACATTGTACGCCCTGTCGCCAGCAATTTCATTCGCCACCTGGTATGTAGGTGCGGTGATGCGTAGTTTGTTCCTGTTGATTTGGCTGAATTCAAGCTTCGTAAAACGACGCGTCAAATCTCGTTTTATGCCCAGAAAATCTAGGCTCTTCACTTTCTGCCGAAAGTAAACAACCCAAGGCCCAGGCGAAGCCGCATGGTACAATCGTGTGCGCCCTGCATCTTTTGGAGGCCCATTGCCTTCCACAGTCTCTGTCTCCATTCTCACCCCGCAAGGTGGAAGGATGATTTTGCTTATGTTAACTTAAGACTAATAGCTAATCAGAAAAAAAACTAAAAAAAAAACTAATTTTATTTATTCTATCAGTCCCACTCCGAATCAAGCAGATGGGAGAACAATAAAAACGTTTCTACTTATCTGCCCTTATCTGTAGGTAGCAGCAGTAACAATAGCCTGCTTCACTGGCGTCGCCAGAAGCAGCTACTTCACTCGCCGACAGCGATCGCCTTGGATCCGTAGGTAGGCACCACACAATAGACTCGCACTACCGAACACAATCCGCGATGAGACACAGCACACACGTCTGGCTCGTTCGAACTATCGGCACGGAATGGAAAATGAAAGGTTATTGGAAACAAAATCATCTTTTTACACGATAGAAATTTGTGCCGAGACAAAAATCTGCAAAAAATGCAAATCATAATCACTTGGTGATGGACAAAATTCTTTGTCGATAGCAACCCATGCGCTCCTTGCATGGAGACGTTGCAAAACAATGTATTAGAATGGATGTCGTCTATCGTGTTCCAGCGGCAAATCATAAATTGGCTGACAGTGGCATCAGTAGTGGAAATTCATTTCAAAATTTTGATTTCCGGCGTGCGCGATACGAATATTCCTCTCCTCTTTGAGTGGGACTGTGGCCCTGAAAAGAGCCGTTTTAAGCAAAGCTACTTCCTTGTCCATTCACTTATCATTACAGGGTTCATAATGCTCACTCAATCTCAGGAGCACATGATTTTCCCTCACGAAAGTTTTCGGGGAGAAATCGCTTTTCAGGAAAGAAAAACAGCCTGGAGAGTGATAACAATTTTTCGCTCACTTCGATTGCCGCTAAACGTTGGTTTGCTCTTTTTCTTTCATATTCGAGTCTTTTCGTGGCATCATCAATGCAAATGGTAGTAGCTTATGTGGAACAAATAACTTAACGCTTTCATACAGATAGCGTGGTGGTGTGGCTAAAGTAAGCGCATCCCCACAGCTATTATTGTTACTATTCTGGGTTCGAATCCCGGCGCGGCCATACAATTTTGTAATTGTTCTGCGATAATTCTCGCGAAAAGTGAGTGAGAGGTGAAAGTAATGAAACGAAAAAGGATTTTCATCTAATAGGCAAGATTTTCGTTCATCTTCCAATGCTAATTCTAGAGAAAAGATTGATGGGGAAAGATGATCCTCAACATAAACAACGAAACAAGATTTTCCCTTGGCCCGAAAAACGCTTGCTTTGGTCTCATTGAAACGAAAAGTCGAAACCCTCATTACCCTAGCAGCACGCATGTTCTACATAGGTTACTGCAACTCATATGTGACCAGATTCAGTCACAATAAAGTTGCTGTGACCATTTTTGCCTAACTTGTGCTGCTTGGGTAGGAGCTGACTTACTTGGTGACGACTTTGAAACCCTCCGAAATGGCGGCCTTGGCCAGCTCGACACGCACGAAGATGTCGTTTACGATGCTGTTTATAATGCTCCACACCTTCGATGAGACGTCCTTGATATTTCTCTGAGCCTTGCTGCCGCCGCTCGTAGCAATTATCGTTACTGCCACCGCCCGTAGCAAGCATCATTGCTGTTGCCTTCTCCGCAGCCTTTCCACCGCCGGTGATGTCTGGTTGGCGCTGCCGATTTTCCTGCCGAATTGTCCTGCCGATTTTCCGAGAATACCAGACTACGGCTGGTTAGAATACGTTTGCATGGAGTCCGAGGCCCCGCCCCTTTGGGAGCCGTATCATTGGCATCGGCTTGCTTGCTCCACCTTTCTTTCGTTCGATGCCACTGCTTTCGTACATAACCAGGGCCTCTTCTTCTCCTTCTTCTTCTTCTTTTTTTACTTCTTCAAAGTGCAAATCATAATCGCTTGGCGTCGGCAGCAGCGCAAGCGCTCTTCGGAGGGGGATGCTGCGAAAATTGATTCGCATGGATGGTGTCTATCGCGTTTTAGCGGTAACTTATCGAGCGGCATTGGGGTCAGTAGCAATGAAATGAAATTTTCTCTAGATTCTGCTTCGGTTTTGTCGCTGCTTGTGATTGGGAAGGTGCATTACTGGAAACAAATGGGTTCTTCTCAGAATCATAATTTCACACGAAAGAAGATTGAGCCGAGACAAATATTTTTCAAAGTACAAATCATAAGCTGTGTTGCTGCTTGTGATTGGATAGGCGTCTTGTGGAGAACAAATTGGTTCTTATTATAACCATCATATTACATGGGAGAAGTTTGAGCTGAGACTGAGATAGTGTGTTTTGTATAAATATATCCTAAACACATGCTACTTGAATTTTATATTATTGTGCTATTGTTGTTTATAGTATGCTTGGTCATAATTTTTCATTTAATCTTTTATGTTTCAACATGTCTTATTGTACTTGGTACAGTCATTTTAAATGCGAATGCATCTGTCAATTATGTATATCTGTCTGTCAATAAGGATTAATGTTCCCGTGTTACAATTTCTTCGAGTAGAATTCAACTTAATCCGTGCTGATACAGTTGTTAACTTTGATCATAAAGATTGCGACGCCGGTGAAAATGTTGTGATGTAGTCCGCAAGAGTAGATGTCGATGATGGTGACGTTGAAGAAAACGTGTCTGCTGTCGCTGATGATGGCGAACATATTTCTTCGCTTTTAACACAAGGCAAACCCAATTTCGATCGGGCTGATCGGAAGTTCCAGAAACGATTCGTGGAAAACGATTTCGGTTCCGCATGTGATGTGTGTGCTAGAATCTGTTTCAGGAATAATTTGAAACCAATCTCCAACTCAAATGCTGCCGTGTTACTTACGACAAATTATTTCGAAACGGTGGAAGGATTTTCGGCGTGTGCTACGTGTCGAACAAGCCTGAACCGCGGATCAATTCCCACATTGTCGCAATCAAATGGCTTTACATATCCCAAGTTTCCGTCCAATTTGCCTCCGCTGGACTCACTCACCACAAGACTGGTGTCTCCCAGGATCAATTTCATGCAGTTTCGTCGTTTGCGGCATACTGCAGGTTTGTGGAAAAGTTATTTTACTTAAAAATTTATTACATCAAATAAATGATTTTCCTAATCTATTTTCATTTACATGCAAAAGGTAATTTGGCAATTATCGGCCAACTTATCAACATTCTAGTCGACGTGGCCCAGATGGTAGGCGTACTTCCTCGCAAATATGGAAGTGCTTACCGATTACTAAGCGAAGCGGCAATATCACAGGGTGGGATGTAATGCTAATATGAAGAAAAAGAAGATTCATGCAACCATTTTATCAATCTGAATATAAGAATCTTTCATACATAAGTGAAAAGGTTATTAAGGCTCTATATTGTATCTCTTATAGCCCGTTTCAAGCTATAGTCGCATACAATAAGCCTCGCATGATAACACCCACATATCATAAGAATATATGAAGTGCATACACACTTACAATTTAGTGCAAAATACTGATATTGTCGTCTGAAGCAGCTCCTATCCAGCTCATGTCCATTTGTTCAAAAAACGAGTGGGACTTGTTCCTAAGGCCGTTACAAATATTAAATTTAAATTATGTCCTACTGGTCTTCGAAAAGTCAAGGGGGAGATAATCTTATATATAAAAATGAAATGGTCTGTGTTCGTATCCGCATAACTCGAAAACGGCTGGATGGATTTTTTTCATTTCTTCAGCAGAAGCATTCGTTATAGTCTCCGACGGGTTTATATGATATTTCCTAATGCGGAAATTACGAGTAAAGTTGAGCAAATCGTGAAAAACTAAAATTGTGATTCCTATGCGAACTTTGCATGGGCAGTTCGGAACGCACATTCTCGCCTACTATGCAGGACAACGTCTGCCGGGTCAACTAGTAAAAAATAAATATTAAAATGGAAAAAAAAAAATCAAAAAACTCCTCGGATTTGTTAAAGAATGTTTTGAAAATTTTCAAAATTAGCCGAATTTTATTTTGTTGCCCCCTCAAAATATTATTTTTGAGGAAAAAAAATCCGAGGGGGGGAGACATAATTGTTTTTTTGATATTTGTATCGGCCTAGTTTCTCGTATAACTGTAAAAGTAAAGCAATTTCAGAGGGTTTTATTATAGCTCTGACAAGAGATACATATCTCATGCTTTTTTGCTGTTGGTGGTAGTTTGCTGTCTGCACCAGCTGCACGGCTCATTTTATTTGGTATTCCATGTTAGAGATGGGCAAAATGGATCACTTCGTTGAACGGATCAGATCTGGTTCGATCTATCATACGCATCGGCAAAATGGTGAAACAATTGTTATTCAATACCATGCTTTTGACCCGTACATACAATAATTTGATCGCTATCTCGCTCACAAGCATATAGTACATGTATGAAGAACCCACCCATTTCATTTTGACATTTCCCTACATATGATCAGATAGTTTGCTGATCTGATGAACCGTATCTTTCAAAAAGTGAGCAAGAATCATTCACTCACAACAAAGATCTGGATCATTTTAACGGTTCCGGATCTGAACGCCCATCTCTATTCCATGTTGTGTTGTATCGAACTTTACGAATTTAAATTAAGTCTAGAATAATTATTAACATTTAACAAAGAAATATACTTACAGTTTTAGAGATTTATATACAAATTTAGAAACTTAATTTACAAAGAACTTCAAAAACAAATATTGACTACCGTTACAAACTGATCGATCATTTTTGGAAGATGTGCATTTTCAGAGTTGGCCAAATTAGGCACTAAGGTGGCCAAAACCGGTAAACTTACCCTATATCATTGATGTCCATATCTCATTTTGCTATCAAATCATGATTTGATATGATTTAGCTATTGTCTTCTGTTCGGGAAATGGTTGTGTCTCAAACTTTTGAAATATTTTCTATTATAAATTTGCTAATGGACGATTTAAATATGACGTCCACTACTTTTTGAGATTTCTAGACCCCCCTCCCCCCTCTGTCACGCGTTTGTGTATACCTAGTATACGCACTGTCACCAAATCTTAGACCACCCCTAAAATCTGTGACATAATTTTTGAATGATAGAAACCTTGGACATATCGCATCCAACGTTCGTCCATGCCCACGCCCTTGCTACACCTCTACTCACCTAGTTTTCGATTGTTGACGTTAGCACAATCATTTCTCACCCACTACTCGAACCAGTTTATGAAGGACTGGGAAAAAATTGCTGCCACAGAACTGCTTGCCGATGTGCTCGATGACGAATGAGAGAACCTATAGACACATACGGGCACAAATCCGGCATAAAATAATATTTGCCATGTGTAGCCCACCTCCACCATTCGCCCCCGTGGGGATGGCGAAATGGTACCTAATCTATAACACCGTGAATTGTCCCGTGCCGGCGCCGTGGCTGCCATGGGAAGTGAGATTGCCGGAACCGGAACTATGACGCGTCCCCAGCTAGCCCACTCGAATCGAGTGGAGCCAGAAGCGGGGTGCTGTTTGTTTCGCCCTTCCTCGGTTCCATCAATAGTGGGATGAATGAAAAATGGACTTTACTCTCCGTGGCATCAGCAGTGCATATCTTTCTTCTGTATTGCAGATAGCGCTTACATAGAGGTTCATTTCTAGGTGGTCTTGTGTTGCGTGGTGAAGGCTAAGAGACCGAGAGACCTTTGCGGATGTGGAATGCGCGGGAAGATTTATTATTAGTGAGAATGATGTCTAAACATAAATCATATACAGCTGAAGCTTCATCTGTACTTAAAGAGTATAAAATCTGATTGTTTGTTAACGGATTACACTACAAAGGTTAAATATATTTTAAATATCGGAGCCACATAAATAAGAAAAAAAAATTAGTCCAAAAAATGATTTATAAGAGATAGTATTTTTACAAATTCTCAAATCATTTATTTTGCAATTGATCTTCAGGGCTGCTGAAAATTCCAAAACAATTACGGTTGAGAAGTTTCAAAGCCATTAACCCGAGCTCCGCTCTCAAATATCGTTCATTTGAAAAGCAATTGATGTCGCAAACAGTGTACGGTACCTCCCCATCAAAGAATCATCCATTCTTCCATGAAGCAGAACGTCAAACTTTTCAATGATTAATTGACTTGTTTGGGAAATGTAAACAGCGTACTCCTGCCGAACAGGACAAAACGCCTCTCACGCCAAAGTAGATGGCACAAGGCATTACTGTTTTGATTCAAGTTCCGAACATTAGACATATTTGTGACTTGTGATGCCTAAAGCCACATTCATATGAAAATATGTATAACACAGAAGTAGTTTGTAATTTTTTGTTTATTACGATGTGTTATTACATATATTTAGAGCATTTTTCTAAATTTCTTTATTCCTTAATTGATACTTTATGAGCTCCATCATGATGAACCTACGCCGAATGAAGTATCTATCTTCACTGAACTTGAATCGCTCCCAGTCGCCCTGAACTGAAGCTCAGCGCCCTCAGGTCTTCTTTAACTGCGAAAAGCCACGCAACCTACGCCCTCTTCCGGGGTTTCTACTGAATTTTCTCTACACTTGATGCTCTTGGTACACAAATTCGTCTACAACTTCAAATTTTTCAGCATCCAACATCCCAACGCTACCACCACCACTAATGAACTCATATAGATTTCCAGCGACCACGTACTACGTTTTGCTGATATTGATCGTCAGTCCATTCCTCGCTGTCGCCTTAAAAGGCAAAAGGTTCCACGACACGGCGATCAGTCCCGGAGAATATGCGATCTTGATTGCACTTCCGTAACGCATTGTTCGCAGTGATCTTTACGTTCTAAACATTTGACAACCTCGCTCCAATTTTACTGACAACTAGGTAGCGATCCGAGTCAATGAACCGCACATCGCTAACATCCAACATGATTTACCTCCGATAACAAGTTTCACATCATGCTTTGGGAACTCTCCATAGGCTTTATCAAGACGTTCATAAAACGTGTCCGTAGATGATGCTGACTTAAAGTCGATTTTGGCCTATGATGAATTTTTCGTCAAAACCAATATCCAAAATATTTAGGAGCTATTCGTATACCATGTGGAACTTAGGGGTAGAGGGGTAGGAAGAATGTCCATGGTTCACACAAATTAATGAAAAATTGCATGATCAGATGTGTACGCTGATGGAGGGAAGAACACATCTAAAATTGTTCAACATCTGTCCACGTGGTATGAAAACAGTTAAGGGACGTTTAGATTATAAACTTCATTGTACAGATCCAATTTTTCTGATATGTATGACATGCTGATTACAAATGTGGATTAGCCGTCTAATCATTCTTAATATAATTAAATTTTCTGAACACATAACTATTAAGACTTGTCTCATTCTACGAAATAACATGAATTAAAATAAAAGATACCGTTTCATTGAATAGATGTTTTGTATGTCATATTAAAAAACATTATGATTCCCCAGATTAATTTGTTTTTCAATTGAAAGCACTGTCACTTTAAGTTTAGTTTGAGTTTAATTAGATAAATGGGATGTAGCTTAAAAGCAGATAGACGAAACATATGGGATCGTTTATATTGTATGTGTTATTTCAGGTCAGGTTTTTCTCAAAATATTTAACTTAAATACGAGAAGCACGAAAAAAAAAATAACAAGGAAACAAAAAAAAGTCCAAAAATCAAGGATGTTAAAGATCATTTAATAATTTGCGTTCGATCATTTAGTTGTTTGACAATAACACATTCCAGAAGCTGAATTTCAAAATATGTTGTATGGTGGACTTCTAGTGCGAAGGTTTTTCTACAACTTTGCCTGAAAATCATGTAACTCCGAGGATTCTAGAGGTTTTGCTTAGAATTCTCACTAAAATCAAGGGTGATAGTTATGCTATGCTTGTATGAACATGCAAATCCTCCTCTCCGCACACGCACAGATTCATAAAAGACAACTGAACACACTATTGTTAGATTTTCAAGGCCTTCTGTAACATCCCGGAGATGATGTCCTCTATCACTATGTGGTGTTTGGCAGCATAACAATCCATCCTCTCCATGTAAGTCCTAACATGTCCATGTGAGACTCAAGAGCCCTTGTGAATGGTTTCCCATTCAAACAATTTTATAGGAGATGTTCTAGACTGTTCCGGAGTTTAGATCATTTGATCTACCAGACTAACTATGGTATGGTTAACCAGGTACCAAAACTTCAGCTACCCAGCATAAGTGCGTGAGTCTTAGAGCCCACGAAAATGCTTCACTATTCAAATATATCAAAAGCTGAGGTATTCGAGGGTGACCGCTTCCTTCGCTGTACGCTACCCGAGCAGCACAAGTCATATAAAAATGGTTGCCGCAACTTAATTGTAACTGAATCCGATCATATGTGTGCTGTTAGGGTAGACAGGTTCTTTTCCTACTAAGCTACGAAGGACCTCCGTCGTCCTTCACAGCTTGGCGGGTACTGATGAAACCAAATTCTTAGCATCAGATACGTAGCCGAGCTCTCGCAATACATTTTCTGAACTATTTTTGTACAATGCCAACCAAGTAGGATCAGTATTTAGTATTGACTGGCTCCTACACACTTGCTTCATCAGCAACTGCGCTCGATGAAGTATGGTTGTGTGAGGTTACCCTCCAATACCTTTTCCGAACTAAATCTATCACACGTTACATGCTCAAGTCGAGTTGATATCAAACCGTAATAACCCCAGCATGTCCATGCCAGTCTCTTAAGCTCTTGCGTGTGATTCGCAATTTCAATTAGTTCATTGCAGATGTTCAAGGTGATATCAGGCCTTTAGACCAAAGATCATTTGGCCGAATGGTCGTGGGTCCAAATAATCATTATAGCGTATGGTAACTAGGCCAAATAGGAAGTGACAAATCCCTCCTTTTTCTTTCTTTTTTCTTCATTCTTCCTTCATCCTTTATGCATCTTCCTACTTCGATCTTCCTTCTTCCTTTATCATTCATGCGTTTTTCTTCTTTTTTCATTCCTTCTTCATCCTAGTTTCTTCTTCCGGATTCCCTCTTCCTTGCTCCTTTTTCCTTCTTACTGCTTACTTCCTTTTTCCATCTTCCTAAATCCTTTTACCTTATTTCTACTTCCTGTTTCTTTCTTACTTCTTTCTTCCCTTTCTTCCACCTTCCTTTCTTTCTCCTCCATCTTCTTCCTTCTTCCGCCTTCTTTCTTCCTTTTTGTTTCACTCTTTCCCACTTTCCACTTCTTTCTTTACACTTTTCACACCTCATTTCAAGCTTCACATTTCTCACTTCTCAGTGTGCTAAGTGAGAAGTGCGATGTACGAAATGACAAGCGAAAAATGAGCAGTCAAAATGGGAAGAAAGCCGTCTCATTTCTCACTTTTCATTTCTCACTTCACATCACTCAAGTGAGAAGTAGTTTTATTTCTTAATTCTCATTTCTCACTTATCATTTTCGGCCATATTACTAATTCAGCCAAACGACATTTGTGAACGTATGCAATTTTTGGTCAAATGATCCTATCTCCCAAACGACCATTTCGACTGAACGGCATATTTTCATTTAAACATTTTCAGCTAAATAACCTATTCGGCTAATTTTTCACTTTTTTCCGTCTTGGCATCACTATGCTTAGGGGAGAACAGCCCAATTCCACAATTTCCACCAATATAAATCAAAATATTTCATCGTGCAGATGCAAAATTACAAGATTACAAAACTTGGCACATTTCACAATGATTCCTACTCAACCCAATAAACTCCAAAAAATGATTCATACTCGAAACAAACAAGGTTTTGAGACATTCTTCTAATACATTTAAAATATGGGGCGAAACGTCCGAATGGTGCAAGTCTCGCTATATTTTGAGTTAGGTGCTGTTAGTGATTTACAATGCGTTTTATTGAGACGAGTGTCAAAAGAGTTGCTCCGAGGCGAACTGTCTCAAGACTACAAAAAAAATGCTTGGCATGGGATCATGGTGTCAGTGTCGGTCCGAGCGGAGGCCGTCGGCGGGTGGTTGCTGCTCAATTTTTTTGCAAGGGACAGTTGATCTGAGACAAATTTCCTTCAAAATACAAATCATAATCGTTTGACGACGGCAGAAAGTTGGCGTCGGTAGCGAAACTGATAATAAATCTCGCTTAACTTTTCAAAAGGACCTAAGTAACATTTTTTTCATGAATTAATTTTAATAGCGCAATCAACAGAACAACATGAAAGCTATTGATTGCAGTATTCAAATTAATTCATGAAGAAAATGTTACTTAGGTCCTTTTGAAAAGTTAAGCGAGAAATGTATTCGCATGGATGTCTTTAGCGTTTAACAATCTTATATTTACATGACGCTACAATGATCATTGCACCACAAAGTTTTACGTAGTTTACGTCTAGCGATAATGTCTTGAACACAACCCCTATGGGAAATTCCATTAATTACGTAACGCAAAAATTGGGTATTTTCAACCCCCTCCCCCCTATGTCACACTTTTGGTATGAAGCTTCTGAAATTTTTGAATGGGTCGTCATACTTCCTCGAACCCCCTCGCTCCTACCCCTCTAAGCGTTACGTAATTTGTGGACGTTCCTTATGTTTTAAAAGCATTAGTGAACAAATTTTCTACATCTACCACCTGCCGACGGATGCTGCTGGGATCGATACTGACGCCATTGCGCTACAGACGTCAAGCGATTATGTTTGGTACTTTGAAGGAAATTCGTTTTGGGACTATTTCCCATTGTTAATCTTTTTAATAATACACATTTTAAATCACTAAGAGCACATAACCAAACTCAGGATCATGTTAGAAATGTTTACTGGCAACAAAAATTTGCTGGTCATTAGCAGTCGCACTTTGGAAAAATCCTCTCAGCGTACAATTAATTGCATACTATTCGGAAACTCGGCCATACGAAAATCATTTTTGCCTTTCTCGTACAACAAAGTTGTACCGAAAGGCTATCATTTCACTACAAAATCGAACTTTTTATAGAAGTCTCGGAAAACCAAGATGTTATATACCAATCGGCTCAGCTCGTCAAACTGAGCAAATGTCTGTCTGTCCGTGTGTATGTGCGTGGATGTGTGTGTGTGACCGTAAAACATTTGCCACTTTTTCATATAGTAATTCTTAACCGATTTTCTCGCAACAATTTGCATTCGACGGGGGACAAACCCTAGTTGATCACTATTGAATTTCATAACGATTGCGCATTCCAAAAAAACTAAATATTAAGATAGTTATGAAAAATAGTAATTAATTTATAGCATGCCATAAAATGCCTTGAAGTATCAACCCATGCAAGCTCTTCTATTCGATTTTGTACACGACTTTAGTATAACAATTGCAACGCAGACTTTGATTGAATGCAAGTTACGACGCATAACGCCATAACGTTTCTGTAGCTTTGTGGTATAATAAAAAAGCTCGCATGAAACGCGTACGCTAATAATACTTTACTTAGTGATTTTAAAATTAATATAACAAATTATCCAGCATTTCAACGAATTTCCCCATAATGCATTTGATTGTTTGATTGAGTTGTTTAATGATGCACGAGAAAGACACAATCACTGCAAGGTGGACCAATCTGTTTTTTTTGTTAAATAACTTGGCTGCGCATATGCACAGCACATGTTTCGAAATTGGCAAATTGATATAAAATATGCGAAAAAGAAACCACGTGTCTTGGAGGGACTCGAACCCTCAACCTCCTACTCTCTATAGATAGGCGTGACAACCCCTACACAACAAGAGCACTTAAATGTCACGTTTGCGGAGCCATTGAAATCTGAGTACCATCCTCCACCACGCTTAGATCTTTATTGCAAATTGAATATCCTTCAGATGCTTGATTTGCCCAATCGTAACATATGCTTTACTGTTGAATATCCACTATCAGCTTAACTTTATTCCCAATATAATGGTGCTTCTGGCAAGAACCATTTTAACGTCCCTCAAGCACAGGCGACGCGACTGCAGTTCTTACGCCAATGGTATGGAAACGTAAATGGAATGTTGCATGCGATGAAATCGCTTGGGTTTGGGGAGCCTTTATTTTCAATATCTTCAAACATTATCATCAACCACCGCAGTTGGGTTTCTGGATTTGGAAGAACTGAAATCTTCAATAGCTTAATGTTGATAATCAAAAGTTTCAATAAAATAACAAATTGGTGCAGAGTTTCCGAGTCATTTGATATAAAAATATCAAAAATCCATTAAAATACAAAGACACTATTACCGTTCAAAATCTTACATGATTTCGAGACGGTCCCTAATTTTAAAATATTATTTTTATGCTCTATTGTATCAGAGCCTTCACATTAGACGTAGTTAACGTCAGTGAAAATGTCGTTGCAGTTTGATTATGAATAATTAATATTGAATTGTAATGTCAATGTTCGTTCAGAAATGTAGCATAAACAATTTTACGAGCATTTTTAGGTGCATGCGTTGGGTCATTTTGCCCCATGGGACAATAGGACAGCCCCAAGACTTTGTGTGGCCAAACTAACAAAATGCTGATTTTCGATTTGGACGTGTAAAATGCGGTGAATACCAAACTAATTATAACCTATTTTTAAATAATTGGGGTAGCTTCGATTTTTTAGGGAGGGGTGGGGCGTTCAAACTGGCCCCTAGTAGAAATTACATTTTCGCTTTTTTTGGTAAAATGTGCGGTACTTGGCGGGTAATATGGCAATTTCGTCTCAAAAGTATCATATTTGTATATCGTTACAAAGCTCTTGAACACATTTATGCAACAGACATAGTTACGTGATAATATTTCCGTCCGGATTTTAGTTTTCAGTAGTTTTGTAAAAGCATATTTTACGTACCCGACTAGAAGAGCATAACAGAAACTGAACACAATTTTAACATATTGTGATATTTATAACATATTTTGATACAATTTTGTTCTCAGTAGCCATTATCTTTCAAATGTTGTAACAGGATTATATCATAATATGATTTGAAAAATGCTTAACACCTAATTGCCCAACAGTAGGCAATTAAAATAGATGTAGCAAAGTCTCCCAGCCATAGATATAACAACGCTGATATAATTTGAGAAGGTTGCCTTATTTGTAATGTTCATGTTCAGTTTCATGTTCTCGAAAAATATTCTTGTTCGAACAAAAACAAAAATTTCTGATTGTTTATCACAATCTGGAGACCTATCACGACCTGTAAAAATTCCAACGGCTCAGAAACAATATATTTTGTATCTGATTCTGTTAAAAAGTTCTATCAAAATATGTTATTTTTATGATAAAGTTGTAACAAAATTTGATAGTTTTTTGTTTCCAGTTGTGAAGTTTTTGATAGAAATTTAGATATTTTAACAACATCCTGCACCATGTTTCTATCAAATTTTGTTATAAAAATTTAGTATAACATAATAACATAGGTTGATATAATTTTGATATGATCTTCTAGTCTGGTAACCTTTGACGAACAAAACAGTTTGGTACACCACAGTACCCTGCAGTAAAACATCATGCTCAATGTTGTTGATCTCTTAAGCTTTAAGGCCCATGAATAAAATTCTGCCCAAATTCACCATTTTGTGAGATACATGAATTTGAAAGTTAGTCCATTTTTCCCTTTCTCGTATACTAAGTATACGTAGAGGCGTAGAGGTGATGTCTGTTTGTGCGTGTGTGTCAATGTTCGTATGTATGTGAGCAAAAAAATCTAACTCTTTTTCCAGGTCCTTACCCTAAACCTATTTACTCGCAACAAGTTGCATTCGTTTGAGAATATTTTTTTCCATTATTCCCTAGTAAAAATTGGACAGATCGGACCATGGGCTCGGAAGTTATGGTCAAAATAAAAGTTTGTACCCTAAACGCGTTATAAAAACTCACTTGTATAATACACTTAGCCTTAACAGAACAATTTTATAATAAACAATTACGAAATTTTACAAAAAATAATTAATTTTCTTCCACAAAAAAATTAAAAAAAGAAAGCATAAATTCATTTCCACAAGAAAATAGAAAAAAGCAACAAAATTTGTTAAATTTTCCATAAACGATAAACTTCCAGAGAAAGGGTCATTTATGGAAAAATGCTCAGTTTTTTTCAGTTGATTTATATTTTTTCAATTTATATATTGTATTGCTCATATTGATTTATTTACGGACATTTTTTTAATTTTTTTTGTGGAAAACAATAATAAAAATAATTCAGTTCAATCAAAGATAATTGCCTATTTCCGGGGATTAAACCACCCGACTTGGACGTTAATTTACAATGTTATGAAAACTCATATGTGAATATGTACGTTATGTGGAAGATATTGATTTGGAAAATGTATTGGAGGTAACCACTTTCCCTTCGATGGGACTCGAACCCATGACCCTACAGTACTGTACTGTACAGTACTGTAGGGTCATGGGTTCGAGTCCCATCGAAGGGAAAGTGGTTACCTCCAATACATTTTCCAAATCAATATCTTCCACATAACGTACATATTCACATATGAGTTTTCATAATAATAAAAATAATTGTAAAAATTGAATAATAAATTAAAAATTTTCCATAATGGAATCAAAAAGCTTCATTGCAAAAAATACAAAATTTCCATAAATAAATCAATATTAACAATAAACAATTACAAAAATTTGCGAAAAAATATTATTATTCTCCCATAAATAAAGAAAAAATCCACAAAAAATCAATAAAGAGCAATAAAAACATTAAAAAAATTTCACAAAGAAATAGGAAAAAGCAATAAACTGATTAAATTTTCCATGAACGATAACTAACCCTTCTAAAAAAGGAATCATCCCTGAAAAAAATCGTTTTTTGCTGATTAATACAGCGTGCGGCAGAAAATAATGCGAAAATGTTTAAACTTGAGTATTGGGTTAATTCGAGTGACTAGTGACTGATTTCTGTTGAAAGTACACTGACTCCACATATATGGGTCACTTTGTAACAATAGTCACTCCAATTTGCATATTGGTTAAATGGTAATGACTCATATTAGTGTGTGACCCTTGATTGTGAGGTCAGTGTATATTTGTTTATGTTTACTTTCAAATGCTGCACCGAGAGATTGTAATTGTTTTATTGCAAATTTCTAAAAATGCACACAAAAGAAGTGAATGAGATTATTATGGTGGTAGGATGTCTTTTGGCCACAGTTTATCGCCCTAAAACGTCTCTGCAGGATGGGTCTAAGCAGCGGAAGCCGGGAGTGGAAGTTCATGCTTTGCACATATGCCAAACGTGATCAAATCGGCTCGGTGCAACCTGGTGCCTCTCATTAAGTAAGTACTACATCAACACTTCCTTCCCCTCCCAAGTTACGGTGAAGATGGGCGTGGCCAGGAGTAGTAATCCTCATGCTTTTGTGATTTTTATCCTAGATTGAAATCAAGGACCACACCCACCTTGATTTCTGATAGCAATCTGAATAAGGATTTCAAAAGAAAAACATGAGTATCACTAGTGTCCAATCTACGAAGTACACCGTAACTATGCTATGCTATGCTAAATTCCAAACCAATCCGGCAGATGTCATGATGTTTGGCTTGGTGGCCACAACGGTTTGAAACTGCCGCCTGTTTTCATTTATGTTGGGTTTAAAATCAATACCGAATTATTTATCGGTATTTTAAAGGACCAAGTGCTTCCCTGGGTGAAGGCCAAATTCTCCGATGATCATAACGTTGTCCTACGGCATGATGGAGCGCCATGTCACACGTCCAATCGACCCAACAATGGCTGAAGAACAAAATGAAATTTTGGTCGAAAGATTTGTGCCCCCCTAGCAGTCCGGATCTTAATCCGTTGGGTTATACGATTGGGGCGTATGTTGAAGCACGAGCCTGCAAACCATCGCACCCTTGTGTGAAGACTCTAACGTCAGCCCTAACATGCACATGGCAGTCGAGTCGGAGGACTAGGTTCGAAAGGGGTCTTTTAGCTCCGGTATCGTCTTGAACAGGGTTGTTAATAGATAAATTATCGTCGTTAATTTAACGTCAACTTCGATAACGATAACACTTTTACGATAATGCTTCGTTGACGATAAAATCTCGCTTAACTTTTCAAAAGGACCTAAGTAACATTTTTTTCATGAATTAATTTGAATAGCGCAATCAACAGAACAACATGAAAACTATTGATTGCTGTATTCAAATTAATTCATGAAAAAAATGTTACTTAGGTCATTTTGAAAAGTTAAGCGAGTAATGAGTGTTGGATTAACGTTATCGTTATCGAGTATTCGTTGATTTATCGATAATTATCGAGTTAACTGTAACATGTACTACAGTTTAAAGAACAAATATTAACAAGTTGGATTTGCAATATCTATTTTAAAAATATTGTATCGCCTTACAATATCCGAGAACGCCTTTAAATCCTGGAATTAAATTGGGATTCAAGGAGGTCACCGAATTGACCAAAACATTATTTCGTTCAATCATTAAAGTTCTTACAGAGTCGCAGTTCTCCATAGTAGAGAATCTGAGAGCATTTTTAATGTCTACATATACCTATGTTTAATCTAGCATTATGAACAAAACTTCTGTTTTGAAGATCCGGAGCACCCAGTTATATGAATATTTTATGACTCACAATTTAGACTAAACTCCTTAGTCTAACTAAATCATAGGTGACGAGGTTAGTCCACCAATCTGTAGAGAGAATGTTCACTCGGCCTGGAATGCAGCACTACAGATCGCTGCATCAAATAAATTTCTAGTACTTGGATCCCAATATATTGCCGATGGGTTCCGATTCCAGGTGTAAATTCTTGCTCATACGATAATAATTAGCAAAGGAAAGCCATAATGC
Source organism: Armigeres subalbatus (assembly GCF_024139115.2). Classification (NCBI taxonomy): domain Eukaryota; kingdom Metazoa; phylum Arthropoda; class Insecta; order Diptera; family Culicidae; genus Armigeres; species Armigeres subalbatus. The sequence continues at coordinate 278,600,156 of NC_085140.1, forward strand.
TTTTATATTGAAGTGCTGTCACTGTCTCAGAAAATTAAGTCCGCCTGGGTGGTGCAAATTTCTGTGATCTTCTTATTGGAACATCCATGCTGCATAGTGAAAAAACGCTAACCACCAACAGAGCACCTCACTTCTCATCGTTTCGTAGAGTAGCAGGCGGGTATCTGGCACCCCCAATCCTACCCACTACGTTTGACAATAGCCAACATCTTTGAGTTTCCCATTGTTCTATTGAAATTGAGTTTCCCACTGACAATTCTATTTTGTAAACAAACCATTAATCCGAACTGATTTTTTCCAAATGGACGTAAATATTTTTCACCATTTTTCGAGAACTTGTGCGAAAGTATGAATGAGAGGTGCGTTTATACAAGAATATTGATGCCTTTAATAAATTTTAATATTTCGATCGGCATCAAGCGCTCCACTTCGCCAAAATACTACGACATTTGAAACATATTTTCAATGGGAGGTTTTCGATGACTATAATTACGTCTTCGTGTTAAATTAATCGATGATTTTGATGCTGGCATCAAAAACATGGCCGCTTCGCAGACCCCTGGTAGCAGGCATTAAGCAATAATTTTAGAGTGCCCTGCTTCAATCAAAATTAACTCTAATCAACCAGCTGCAAACAGTTTGTTCCATTCTCGGCTTCTGTTAAAATTGTACACCAACTTTATTAGCGTAATCTAGTAACCACATTATCGCAAAATTATCGAGTTAACCTACGTTAAATTATCGAAATACGATAATAATTCAGTTGATTCATCATTATCATAGCAACCGATAACGTTGATCACAATCAACTTTATCGGCGATAACGATAAATTAACGATTAACAACCCTGGTCTTGAAGATATTATTATTAAAAATAGTATCAGTAAATTTGTTTGAAAGGGCCTTATAATGATAACCGAACTCGAAAATGTTGATATTATTGCTTGGAGCAGTTCAAATGAGATTTGAAAGAAATAGAACCAATTTTCGCATTATTTTCTGCCGCACCCTGTATTTTTCCAATTTTCATATTTTTTATTGCTCAAATTTGTGGAAAATTTTGATTTTATATCCCTAGTATTGATTTAAAGTAGAGAACTATTTGGGCAGTACCCCCTATTCCCGTCCACAACGTTCATTACTCGATCGCATTACAACCGAGTTACTTGTTTTTTAGTACATGGTTAGTTTCTGTCGACATCTAGTGATGTACAAAAAATCAAGCCATTTGGTTGGAACGCAGTCGAGTTATTAACGTTGCGGACGGGAATAGGGGGTGCTGCCCAAATGGTCCCGCTCCCTACTTATGAAAATTTTGGATTTTTGTTTTCATATATTGAATTCTTTCCATTATTGATTTCTCTATGGAAAATACTTATTGTATAATTGCAATTTTTACTTTTAAAAGTGCTAATATATTTTTGTTTCATGGAAAATTCTTAAGTGTTTTTGGAAATTTCCGATTTCTTTATATGCATTTTTCCTATTTTTTGGGGGGAGTGTTTAGTTTAGTCCTTTACTGTCGCCGCTAGCATAACTGTCTTATATTGATATGAAATCCTTGAAACAGCAGTTTAATTATTGTTTTTCGTTACTAGTGAATAATTATTATTTCATTTTTATAATCATAACTAGCCTTATGTACCCGGCCTTGCGCGGAATTGCCAGTTTGGTTTGCAGTTTTCTTTTACAATCGGAAAATGATAAAACAAATTGATCAACAGGGTAGTTGTGTTTACTTATTCATACTTTATCATTTGATTAAAAGAAGGCTTTTGGAAACATTGACTGATTTTGAAGAAGGGATCGTGGGTTTGAAAGGTCTTATTCCGGGAAAACGTCTATTTCTAAAGAAGGAAAAACATTCATCGAAGCCATATTCGGGCAACGCATATTTTTTAAGAAGGGATCACACCCACCATTGCCTTATTCCGGGCAAATGCCTACTTTTGAAGAAGCAATCACATCCACCATTCAGAAGGAAACACATTAATCATTGCTTTTCACTGGGCATACAATTATTCCGATGAACAACAATACCCAATCCCAATACCCCTCCCCCCCCCCATCCCATTCCAAAAGTCCCTTCCAGCCTCTCTATAATAGTTTTCTTTGGGTAGGAATTACGTGCTTACGTATTTGGTTTGAATTGACCTATGCGATAAAAAGGTATACTAAACTGTTCGTTTAATGAATATACCCTCTCTCTCATTTGGCTATGGCACTCATACCCAGTCTGATATAGTCTTCCTTAGACAGATAATATGGGTTCCAAATTTGGTGGACATCGATAAATGGGTTCAGAAGTCATGCTGAATTGATCGATAACTAAACAATACCCCCTCTCCCACACCCTCCTTTTTTTTTAAATTACTTAACCACATCCACTAAAATCGCTTCCTTAGGACAGACAATATTTGATACAAATTTGGTTCAAATCGGTCATGAGGCTCAGGATTTACATTGAGTTGATCGATTGCTAAACAATACTCCTCCCCCCATACCCTCCCTCTTTTGTAAAGAACACCCCTCCTCCCACACCCTCCCTCTTTTCCAAAGAGCATGCCTAACCCGTATCGTCCCCTTCTTAAGATAAAGAATTTGTGTTCCAAATTTGGTCGAAATCGGCCAAGAGGTTCAGAGTTTACACTGCGTTGATCGATAATTAAGCAATACCCCTCCTCCCATACCCTCCCCTTTTTCAAAGAGCATGCTCAACCCCCCTATCGACCCATCCTTAAGATAAAGAATTTGTGTTCAAAATTTGGTTGAAATCGGCCAAGGGGTTCAGAATTTACACTGAGTTGATCGATAACTAAGCAATACCCCTCCCCCCACCCTCCCCCTTTTCCAAAGAGCATGCCTAACCCCCCATTCGTCGTCTCCCTTAGATAAAGAATGTGTGTTCCAAACTTGGTTGAAATCGGTAAATGGGTTCAGGAGTTATGCTGGAACATACATACAAACATACATACAAACATACATACAAACATACAAACATTGAGTTTTATATATATGGATGGATTAATTAATCGAAATAAATCGTAGCTGAACGACCTGAAAGGATTTCAAATATTTCAACGATTCGAGCATTCTCTCTATATAAAACGAGTGGTTGGAATTGGAGTCTGCCCGGAATACGAATCAAAACGGTGCCTTGTATCCCGAAGCCCGGGTTAGCTAGGTTTGCGACACGATGGTCTCTCGTTCGTAGCCTTTGAAGGTAAAGCGCGATACTCGTCGTCGTCGTTGTCGAGTACGAACTGTCGAAATCAGAACACTCCGTCGAAGGAAAAAGTGTTTGCGAAGCTTTTTCACTGCTGCATGGGAATAATCGCTCCGATTCATTAGCAAAATCGTGACATTACAAACCAGTAGTAGCACTTGGTCCCGTCTATTGAAACAATGAAAGTCCCTCATTCGGTAGCAGCAAGGACAATGGTTCGAAAGTGCTCAAATCCAAACGAACAAATTAAGAGTTGAAGATGTTTGCTCTCTGTTCGGATCGTATACCTTTGTCGGCTAGTGGGCGCATTTAGGTGTGTTTTGAGTAAACACACGTGCGAAGCCCCTCGGTCTTCTTCTGGGAGAAAACCGATAAAAAGCAGTAGAGCCCAGATTTTCTGGATTCAATAGGTGAAAAGAAAATAAATCGTCATGTGTTGGCACAACTTTTCGTAGTCACAATGTGATGCGTTGTTATGATTTTTTGTAAGACTTCTGGGTGATTAGTTAGTCTACAGAGTATCCACGGTAAAGCAATACAATATTTTCAACTATTCCTATTTAATATCTTTTCGACCAAATGGTTTACTTCTGAATCTACTTTGATGATTTGAAATGATAACAGTTAATTCGTGAACTATGTGTAGCGTATCAGTATAGCGTTGCCATCAGAAACTCAAATTTCGGCTGATCCAGTCGAATTGTTAAAGATATTCAATTATAATTACGCCCCTATAATACTAAGTGCGAGGTTTTCAAGTTAGTGAACTACACTGAACGGCCAAGACGTACATTCCACCTCCTTTTATAGTTTTCGTATAGCATAGCGCAGTGCAGAACAGTATTAAAATTTAACAGACTCTGGTTGGTCATACTGAGCAGCGGAGACCCTTGGTGTGGTCCAGAACTATTAAGCCACAGATCAAACTTTCCTCCAACCTCTAGGCAGGCCGAAAATTCAATTACTTTCGCTCATTCAGCTTCAAATTGGCGTAATGAGCTCCGGAGTGTTTTATACTTTCCGAAGCAGCAGAAAACTTTTGCTCGCCTTACTGACTGCCGACCGGGGTGCTGCTGCACAGAAGGATTCAACCGAAGGAACGAACGGCGCCTGGTTCTTTAGAAAATCAACACAACATGATCAAATCGAATGGCTTTCACATTGGCTCACTCCTTCCCAGGCAGATTGAAGTTGTTTGTTGGGTACAACCTTCGTCAATGCCGGGCGTAATTTCTGGAGGCGGCCATACGGAAAGCGAGAGGACAAGTTCGCTGAAGCGAATAAAATCGTTCCGATAATGACACTCCGCTTCTCGCCCGTTGTCGCAACCGCACGGGAAATTCGATCGGATTGAATGGGCCGCCGACGCATTGGCACGGGAGGTCGATTTCCCCGTGGGAGTTGTGATTTTCGGTGATTGAGTGTTTTATTTTGCGTTTACCGTCTATTTATCGTCTTGAAAAGTGATTGATTATCAAGTTTTCTGTTATTGCAGCATTCCGTCACAGGCAAACCTTTCCGAGAACCGACGACAGCAGCGATATCGGTTCAAGAGCACAGATGCCAGCGGAAAAGTTTTGATTAGTGGATTTTTGGGTTCGGTTCCGATGGAATGTGAACGACTGTTTCAGCGCTGCAGTAATTCGTATGAAAACGTTGAAGCAGTCCGTGTGGAATAATTATAGCTATTTATAAGTTTCTTACGAAAGGAAATAATTCAAATGTACAACATAATGTTGGAGTTTAAAGCTCCGAAAAATAGATTGACGTATTAGGATCATTCGACGGAAAGACAAAAATTTGAGGTAGGCATATAAATATTCCTTTAAATAATTAATTTATTCACGGTGTGTTTGTGAACTTGTGGGCACGGCAAATGCTGGGTAAAGCGTACCATTGGTACTTCGCGTACCTGAAGGAATAAAATAGACCCCATCTCGCGGTCCTTAGCGTCTTACCCAGCAACTCCTATCCCTACCTCCCCGCGGTGCTGGCCGGGATACGAGCAACCTTAGGGAAGATCGGGTAACCAACCCCGGTGGGAACTATGGTCGTATGCTGACAGGGAAGGGGGGTTTGCTCCTCTCCGGAGGTGCAAATCTTTTTGAGCGTCTGTTCTCCATGTCAGGATCGGCTCACAACAGCGTCTGTTCTCCATGTTAGGGGCGGCTGATCATCGTCCGAGTGCCAGCGAGGGACTCTAAGTGAAACTGTGCACCATGGTCCACCGGAAATAAGGAGGAATGGTCCTCCGGAAATTTAGGGGGTTTGGTGTCAGGCCCTGCAAGCCAGCCTTTAAAAATCATAAGCAACGAACAATCAACAAAAGAGTACGGACCGGAACCATCGGCGAAGACCACTGCGACGAAAAGGGACTAGCGATTGGAAACTCGGTTCGTGGAACTGCAAATCTCTCAACTTCATCGGGAGCACACGCATACTCGCCGATGTGCTCAAGGACCGTGGATTCGGCATCGTAGCGCTGCAGGAGGTTTGTTGGAAGGGATCAATGGTGCGAACGTTTAGAGGTAATCATACCATCTACCAGAGCTGCGGCAACACACACGAGCTGGGAACAGCTTTCATAGTGATGGGCGATATGCAAAGGCGCGTAATCGGGTGGTGGCCGATCAATGAAAGAATGTGCAGGTTGAGGATCAAAGGCCGGTTCTTCAACTTCAGCATAATCAACGTCCATAGCCCACACTCCGGAAGCACTGATGATGATAAGGACGCATTCTACGCGCAGCTGGAACGTGAGTACGACAGCTGCCCAAGCCACGACGTCAAAATCATCATAGGAGATTTGAACGCTCAGGTTGGCCAAGAGGAGGAGTTTAGACCGACTATTGGAAAGTTCAGCGCTCACCGGCTGACGAACGAAAACGGCCTACGACTAATTGATTTCGCCGCCTCCAAGAATATGGCCATTCGCAGCACCTACTTCCAACACAGCCTCCCGTATCGGTACACCTGGAGATCACCACTGCAGACAGAATCACAAATCGACCACGTTCTGATTGATGGACGGCACTTCTCCGACATTATCGACGTCAGGACATATCGTGGCGCTAACATCGACTCTGACCACTATCTGGTGATGGTTAAACTGCGCCCAAAACTATCCGTCATCAACAATGTTCGGTACCGACGACCGCCGCGGTACGACCTAGAGCGACTGAAGCAACCTGATGTCGCCACTGCATACGCGCAGCATCTCGAGGCAGCGTTGCCGGAAGAGGGTGAGCTCGATGGGGCCCCTCTTGAGGACTGCTGGAGTACAGTTAAATCAGTCATTAACGACGCAGCGGAGAACAACGTCGGGTATATGGGTCGAAGTCGACGGAACGATTGGTTCGACGGAGAGTGCAGACAGATTCTGGAGGAGAAGGACGCAGCGCGGGCGGTCGCGCTGCAGCAAGGTACCCGGCAGAACGTGGAACGTTATAGACGGAAGCGGAGACAGTAGACCCGCCTTTTTCAGGAGAAGAAACGCCGCCTGGAAGAAGCGGAGTGCGAGGAGATGGAACAGCTGTGCCGTTCTCAAGATACACGCAAGTTCTATCAGAAGCTCAACGCATCCCGCAAAGGCTTCATGCCGCGAGCCGAAATGTGCCGGGATAAGGATGGGAGCATCTTGACGGACGAACGTGTGGTGATCGAAAGGTGGAAGCAGCACTACGAGGAACATCTGAATGGCGCTGAGAGTACAGGCAGTGAAAGTCAAGGCAGCGGAGGAGATGACTACGTCAGTTCAGCGGACGATGGAAGCCAACCAGCCCCCACCTTGAGGGAAGTTAAGGATGCCATTCAACAGCTAAAGACCAATAAAGCAGCTGGTAAGGATGGTATCGCAGCTGAGCTCATCAAGATGGGCCCGGAATAGCTGGCCACTTGCCTGCACAAACTGATAGTCAGAATCTGGGAACCCGAACAGCTACCGGAGGAGTGGAAGGAAGGGGTTATATGCCCCATCTACAAGAAAGGCGACAAACTGGAGTGTGAGAACTTTCGAGCGATCACCATCCTTAATGCCGCCTACAAAGTGATATCCCAGATCATCTTCCGTCGTCTGTCACCATTAGTGAACGAGTTCGTGGGAAGTTATCAAGCCGGCTTCGTTGACGGCCGCTCGACAACGGACCAGATCTTTACTGTACGGCAAATCCTTCAAAATGCCGTGAATACCAGGTCCCAACGCACCATCTGTTCGTTGATTTCAAGGCGGCATACGACAGTATAGACCGCGTAGAGCTATGGAAAATTATGGACGAGAACAGCTTCCCTGGGAAGCTTACCAGACTGATCAAAGCAACGGTGGATGGTGTGCAAAACTGTGTGAAGATTTCGGGCGAACACTCCAGTTCGTTCGAATCGCGCCGGGGACTAAAGACAAGGTGATGGACTTTCGTGCCTGTTGTTCAACATTGCGCTAGAAGGTGTCATGCGGAGAGCCGGGTGTAACAGCCGGGGTACGATTTTCAACAGATCCAGCCAATTTATTTGCTTCGCGGATGACATGGACATTGTCGGCCGAACATTTGCAAAGGTGGCAGAACTGTACACCCGCCTGAAACGTGAAGCAACAAAAGTTGGACTGGTGGTGAATGCGTCAAAGACAAAGTACATGCTTGTGGGCGGAACCGAGCGCGACAGGGCCCGCCTGGGAAGCAGTGTTACGATAGACGGGGATACCTTCGAGGTGGTCGAGGAATTCGTCTACCTCGGATCCTTGCTAACGGCTGACAACAACGTTAGTCGTGAAATACGAAGACGCATCATCTGTGAAAGTCGGGCCTACTACGGGCTCCAGAAGAAACTGCGGTCGAAAAAGATTCGCCACCGCACCAAATGTGTCATGTACAAGACGTTAATAAGACCGGTAGTCCTCTACGGACATGAAACATGGACAATGCTCGAGGAGGACTTGCAAGCACTCGGAGTATTCGAGAGACGGGTGCTTAGGACCATCTTTGGCGGTGTGCAAGAAGACGGTGTGTGGCGGCGAAGAATGAACCATGAGCTCGCCCAACTCTACGGCGAACCCAGTATCCAGAAGGTAGCTAAAGCCGGAAGGGTACGATGGGCAGGACATGTTGCAAGAATGCTGGACAGCAACCCTGCAAAGATGGTGTTCGCTTCCGATCCGGCAGGTACGAGACGGCGTGGAGCGCAGCGAGCGAGATGGGCAGACCAGGTGCAGAACGACTTGGTGAGTGTGGGGCGTATCCGAGGATGGAGAGATGCGGCCTCGAACCGTGCATTGTGGCGTCAAATTGTTGATTCAGTGTTATCTGTTTAGATGTTAACTAAATAAATGAAAAATGAATGAATTGTGAACTTGTGAAATTGTACAGAGAAGACAATAAATGGGGCTTGGGACTAGCTACCCATTCTCAATATACAGTGTACATTGAATACGTTTCGGGATCTCAAATATCTAGAATCAATAACGCCGCCGGCCACGGCCACGAAGGGAAAGATTGTTAGTCCGACTCTCGTTGCTACTAGAGACCGAGTATACCTCTGCATCTCCACGATTGTCTTGGGATAGGATATCGTTTTAGTTACAAAGGATAATTTATCTGGATTCACTTCGGTAAGTGATGCGATCTATGGGATGGGAAATAACACTAATTCTCTGTCTCGCCACGAGGAAAAAGTTAAACCTTGCACACCCACCCCTGTGGTATATCGCGTTTTAGACGACCAAACGGACGCGCAGCACTCTGTACTAGGGACGTTCCGATACTTCAAAATATCGATTCGATTGATTCGATTTTATTCGATACGATATATATCACCGATATATTGGAGTGAAAATATCAGAAAACCATATGACATTTGAAAAATGAAAATATTTAGAATATATTTGTTGTAGTTATTCAATTACTATCGTATTACCGCATTACCGCTTTACAATAATTATTACAAATGACTTTTTTTGTATTTCCTAATCCAATATGCTTCTATAGTGTGCCAGTCCAAAAATCATCAGCGGCGGCGTTTGTCGTAGTTTGAACAGGTAACCGCGGCGTTTTCGACATAATACTTACTTCACTATTTTCCGTTTGCACTGAACTAAAATTTCACTGACAATTTTTCAATATTTCTCATCGGGTTATTCTGATTCTTAATAACAGAAAATTCTCTCTTCAGAATTTCCAAGGAAGCGTTTTTTTTATTTAATTTTCAAAGTAAATTCATAATTTTTACGGGAAAATCCATTGAAATATTCTTAACTAAAAATAGGAATTCTCTTAAACTGTCACGAGAAATTATCATTTTGTTTAACTTGAATTTCGGCAGGAAATTATCTTCGATTTTGAAAGGGGCGTTCTACAAAATTTACGCAAAAATTACCACCAGATTTTTTTTTAATTTGCTTCAGAGAACCTGTAGAAATATTTTTAAAAAACTCTCTTTAATTCCTACGGGGCATTTTTCTCAATTTTGGTTTCCTATTCTTCTATATTCCCATTTCCAAAAAATCTCTTCCTAAATTCTGTAGTTAATTTTATTTGTCATAGGATTCGAGGACCAGTGGAATGACATATGTTGCACATCGGCACGTCAATGCACATTGTCCGAGTTGACAAAATTTTTGCGAAGGCAACTCACACCTCACACTATCCGCGTTACAGAAAAAAATCATCTAAACTATTAAAAACACGGCATTTTAAATCCATTTGAAGTTGGGGGAAAGACGGCTTTGGCAGGTTTTGTTCTATTATTGGCAGGGGTTTTTTTGTCGACCAAATTTTATGAAATTTGGCCACAACATTCTTTGATATGCAAAGAATGTTTAGGCCAAATTTGAGCATAAGCAGTCATAAACAAACCCCTGACAATAATAGAACAAAACCTGCCAAAGCCGTCATTCCCCCTATTTCTATTCACAAAATAAAATGCAATTGTTATGTTTGTGTTACATTGTTCTTATTCAATATATCGATATCGAAAGCAAAAATATCGATATGACTGATATATTGCAAGCAAAATATCGATACAAAAATATCGGATATCGAAACAAAAATATCGATATTCCGATATATCGGAAGTATTGGAACGTCCCTACTCTGTACTTACTGGCTCGATAGCTACCGTCAACTGGGGGGGAGATGATCATTTTTAAGACAAAACATGCAATAGCAATGTGTGTTTACATTTTAAATCGAAACAAATATTTTGAAAACATGTACTGCTATACGTTGCAATAATCAACAACTTTAGTTTTCTGAAATGCGTTCGCATTTATTAAAATAAATTAAATTATCACACATTTTTGAGTAATCTGGTTTGGGGTGAAGTTGATCAAGACAGCTCTACTAAAATCATTATGACCTAGTAGTCAAAATACACTAGGTTATTTGTATGAATGTTGAATTTACTACGTAAAGAAGTATACGAAGTCAATATTTGAAACGAAAATAGCGTCATTTATGACTATCTCTCTCTTTCTTCCACAAAATGCTTTTTCATGACTATAATCGAAAAACTCGGATTTCTCGGTAACTCGGTAACATTACTTGAACGGAGAATATTGTTGACTACCGTTTCATAAAAAAAATTTGGCACTTTTGACTGACACATCAAATGATCATCTTCACCTCAATGATCATCTTCGGGAGTTGACGGTACTGAAAACAATTAAAGATCGCACTTTTCTCGACCGGAGCAAAGCGCAATACATGCGCATGAGCCATCGAGCACCAAATAGATATTTTATTATTTTCCCGACGACTAAAACACGCACTGCACTTACTTGCTAGATGGCTACTGCAAACTGTTGAAGAACGCGCTTGTTTCAGATCGCATCGTGCTTTCGTGCTGTGCGGTTCTTTTCTCTCTTTGTGGAAGGAAGTTTTTAATACTACCCGAAGCTATTTTAATTTCCACAGTGCTTCTCAGCGCTATTTGTACCTACTGATCCCGTTACGATCTTTGCTTGGACCCGTGCCTTCGTTTTACGTTGGACCCGTTTGCGGAAGTAAAATCCCGACAAGCGGTGGTAATCCTGCAGGGACACCGTTCTGGAAAAAAAAAACCTCTTAGAAGGTCACGTCTCCACGCTCAGCAATGAGCATTAATAAAAACAAGCGGAAGGTGGAGTCGCTGAATTTTCCACTTCCTTCTATGAAACAAGGTTTCAAGACCGTCCTGCCAAAGCGCGGAAAAAATAGAAGGAAGCTGGAGTCTTCAGATATTCCTTCTAACTCTAACATTCAAAATAATTCTTCTCCTATCGAACTGAGCAATCAGTTCGATTTGATCCATGACAAAATTGAGATTTCCAGGAAGGGTGACTGCTGCGTTTTGCCGGGATCCTTTGACGGTCGCAAACATCTTCTTCAGTATTTAACTGAGAAGCGCCATAAGTTCTTCACATACGACGACAAAACTGAGGGGGAAATTTCCAAAACCCCACTCAGTGCCGTAAGTGCCAAAAGTGGGGTCACGGAACTAAACATTGGCACATGGATGCTAAGTGCATGATTTGTGGTTGAACCTCTCTTGCCAAGGATGCCTGTCCTGTGAGAGAAGATTCCAATAATTTTAAATATTTCAATTGTGATTACAATCATAAATCCAATTGCTGGGAATGTCCATCACGCAAAGAAGTTTTGACTTTTCGTGCAAATAAATGACGGATAATTCCAATAGGATCCCAGATTCGCCAGGTAAACATATTCCAAACGCTCAAAATCCGCAATTACAAATTTGCCGGTCGAGCAATTCATTCCCACCACAATCAACGACCAAATTTTGCATCACGCATCCTACCTCTTACCGGGTAACGAACAGTTCGAACAGAACAGAACCAAAACTGAAGCTGTTCAGGTTGGTATCAAATTTGCTCAAATAATTGTTATTGGACTTCGTTTTATGGATCCAAAAAATTCTTTGAAAATTTTAAATTGGAATGCCCGTTCTTTAAAGGGTAAGGAAGATGAATTATTCAACTTCCTATCAGTTCATAATGTGCACATTGCCATTATAACTGAAACATATTTGAAACCTGGTCTTTTCATCAAAAGAGATCCAAATTATTTTATTTACCGAAAAGATCGCCTTGACAGCGCCTGTGGTGGGGTCGCCATTGTCATTGATAATTCTTTTATATATATTTTTTATATTAATAATTATATTCTTCGTTTAAAACCAATAATATATTATAATATATTATATACTAATATATTATATTCTTAGTTTGAAACCAAAGTTTTCGAAACCTTGGGAGTTTCTGTTGAAACAAATTTTGGACAATTCTCTTTTATTGCAGCCTACTTGCCTTTCCAGTGCACTGGGCAGCAAAGGAATTTTCCATAATTGGTGACTTCAATGCCAAACAGCGTTCATGGAATAATGCTCAAAGCAATTCCAATGGTAAAATTTTATTTGAAGATTGTTCTGTGGGATATTATACTATTCAATATCCCAATCGACCACTTGTTCTTCTTCCAGTCGAAATCCTTTTACAATTGATTTAGTTTTAACAGATTCAAGACAGCTGTGCGGCCAATTGGTAACTCATGCTGACTTTAACTCTAATCACCTTCCTGTGACGTTTCAAATCTCACAAGAAACCATTAACAATCCAATCAGCTCTACTTTTAATTATCATAGAGCTGATTATGTCGATAGGAATTTTGATGTTGATATTCCTCTCGATACCAAAAGTGATATTGATAATGCTCTCGTATCTTTGACAAATTTAATTGTCGAAGCCAGAGGCATTGCAATTCCTAAATGTGAAATTAAATTCAACCCCATTATTATTGACGACGATCTTCAGCTACTGATCCGTCTTAAAAATGTGAGGCGAAGGCAATACCAAAGAACTCGCGATCCCGCGTTGAAAGTTATTTGGCGAGATTTGCAAAATGAAATTAAAAAACGATTCGCTATTCTGAGGAATACCAACTTCTAGAATAATATCTCGAAGTTGAATACCAGTTCAAAACCCTTTTGGAAATTAACGAAAATTCTCAAAAGCTCGAAAGAATTCTCGAAAACCTCAAAAGCCAATTCCAGCGCTTAAAGCGGGAAATAAAACTCTATTAACAAATGGCGAAAAAGCTCAAAAACTTGCTCAGTAGTTCGAGAGTGCCCATAATTTTAGTCTAGGTCTCACTAGTCCAACTGAGGATCAGGTTACACGAAGCTTCGATGACATTCTCAATCAAGATAATGTTTTTGATCCTTCGTTGGGAACTAATTTGGATGAAGTGAGATCTATTACTATAAAATTTAAAAATATGAAAGTCCCGGGTGATGATGGTATTTTCTACATACTTATCAAAAAACTTCCTGAGAGCTCTTTATCCTTTTTGGTTAATTTATTTAACAAATGTTTTCAATTGGCATACTTCCCAGATAAATGGAAAAACGCCAAAGTTGTCCCAATGAAGCCGGACGAAAATCCAGCTGAGCCTTCTAGTTATCACCCAATCAGTTTGCTTTCTTCAATAAGCAAACTGTTTGAAAAGATTATTTTAAGTAGAATGATGGTTCATTAATGACAATTCTATTTTTGCTGATGAGCAATTTGGTGTCCGCCATGGGCATTCAACCACTCATCAGTTATTAAGAGTTACGAACTTAATTCGGCTCAACAAATCAGAAGGATATTCGACTGGAGTTTCTCTTCTTGATATAGAGAAAGCATTTAACAGTGTTTGGCTTTTGGAGGTTTGATTGTAAAATTGATGAATTTTAATTTTCCTCTGTACATTATTAAACTGATCCAAAATTATTTATTCTAAATCTGATAGATTACCTGTAAGAGCTGGTGTTCCCCAAGGCAGCATATTGGAGCCCATATTGTATAACATTTTTACTTCTGACTTACCTGATTTACCACCAGGGTGTCAAAAATCTTTGTTTGCAGATGACACGGGTCTCTCAGCCAAAGGGCGAAGCCTTCGTGTCATTTGTAGTAGATTGCAAAAAAAAGTTTGGATATTTTCTCCACTTACTTGCAAAAATTGAAAATTTCCCCGAATGCTTCCAAAACTCTGCTTACATTTTTCTCACATAAGCCGAGAGCTTCTTATTTGAAACCTTCTAGCAGACATATTGTCACTATGAATGGGGTTCCAATTAATTGGTCTAGCGAAGCCAAATGTTAAGGACTTCTGCTAGATCAAAAATTAACTTTTAAAAATCACATTGAAGGCCTTCAAGCCAAATGTACTTACTTGATACTTGATGGGCTACAGCTTTTCGATGAATCTACACCGAATGGAGTATCCTTCTCCACTGGACTCGATCCTGGGCCAATCGCTTCCAGTCGCTCTGAACACTGAGCGCCCTCAGGTCCTCTTGAACTGAAAAGCCTTCGGAGCCTTCGGCCTCTTCCGGGTTCTCTATTAAATATTGTACTCACTTGACGTTCTTCCGGCATACGAACAACGTGGCCAGCCCACCGTAGTCTGCCGTGTTGTATAAGCTTAACAACATCCAGCCCTTTATACACCTGGTACAATTCGTGGTTCATGCGACGCCGCCAGATACCGTTCTCTTGTCTCCCGCCGAGTATTGACCGCAGCACCTTACGCTCAGCCACCGATCAGCCTCCTTAAACGTCCATGTTTCATGGCCGTATAAAGCCACCGGAAGAATCAGAGTAGTATACAGCGCGAGTTTTATTTTCGTTTGCAGACTACGGGACTTAAGCTAGGTACGAAGTCCGTAATATACCCTATTTGCAGCTGCAATACGCGTTTCACCTCGCGGGTAACATAATTATCGCACGTCACTAATGTTCCAAGATTCACAAATTCTTCTACCACTTCAAATTCTTCACCATCCTGCACCATTTCACTACCACTACCACCCACCACTAATGAACCCATGTTGATTGCCAGCGACCATGTACTTTGTTTTGCTAGTATTGATCGTGAGTCCAATCCCCGCCGTCTCACTCTTAAAAGGTACAAAAGCCTCTTCTGCGGGGCGTTCAATTCCGATAATATCGATATCGTCCGCAAATCCCAGGAGCATATGAGATCTTGTGATAATGGTACCACTTCTTTGCACACCAGCTCTCCTAATCGCTCCCTCGAGCGCTATATTGAACAGTATATTCGAGAGTGCATCACCCTGCTTTAATCCATCTAAGGTAACAAATGACGTCGATATTTCATCCGCAACCCTTATACTTGATTTCGATCCGTCCAACGTTATACGAATCAGCCGTATCAGTTTCGCCGGAAAACCACGTTCAAGCATAATTTGCCATAATTGATTCCGTTTCACTGAATCGTACGCCGCCTTGAAATCAATAAACAGATGACTTGTGTCTACAAGTTGTACTCCGGGAATTCATCAAGGATTTGTCTCAGGGTAAACATTTGATCCGTCTTTGATCGGCCCTCACGAAAACCTGCTTGATATTCACCGACGAAGGACCCTTCAAGCAGCCAAATGTAACAAATATATTAAGTGTCTATATCCACTTATAAACAGAAAATCAGTCTTAATCAGAAATCTTAAGAATAAACTTTTGATTTACAAACAAATTTTTAGACCAGCCATGTTGTATGCTGTGCCAATATGCTGCAATACCAGAAAGAAGACACTCCAGTGGATTCAAAATAAAATTTTGAAAATGATTCTGAAGTTGCCTCCGTGGTATAGTACCAATGAACTTTATAGAATTTCTAATATTGAGACATTGCCATAAATGTCCAACAAAATAATTTCCAATTTTAGACGAACATCGTTGCAATCTTCTATTGTAACGATTAGCTCCTTGTACCCTTAGTATAAATTAGTTTAAGTTTAGTTTAAGTTGAAAACATTGGAATTCCTACATGGTTCAATTAAATCAGGAGAAAAATCCGAACTGCCAGAGGCAATTGAAATGTATTAATAATACCTAAAAATGTAACTTATCAAATAAGGATGATAGTGTTAAGAAACGTAACACCTAGTCTAAGAGACGAATGTATGTATTAGATAATTAGCAAATAAAATTAGTTTAAAAAAATGAATCGTTGCGGAAAATGTCATAGGACGTTAGGATCCCGAAGAAACGGGCGAAACGGTGAACTGTTCACTGATTTCTATGACAATGATGACATGATCACTAGGGTGGTTCAAAAAATCGATTTTGCTCCACAGTGCTCATCTGATTTTTCATCATGTTCTGAGTGTCCTCTGAAAATTTGAGCTCATTTGGATTAAAACTGATTTAGCACAAGACGTTTCAAGTTTGCATGCAAATTAGTATGGGGAAATTATTTTTTCCATTATACTGATAATGACGCTTCCCCATTAGGCGCAGGTTAAAAGAAAACCTAGCTATATATAGGTCCTATGTGCAGCTGACCTGGTCATAATGGAGTAACAAGTCGCCCGTAGCAACGAAGTTCAGGTTCAACAATAACACACATTTAAATTATGTGTCCATGTTATGGCATATCAAGCATTCCGTGTGGGCTAATACTTAGGGGCTAATAACTTATATGAACCATAAGGTTTGGAGAAGGCTATAAAGTTTAAAATATGCTGACAAAGTCAAAAAATTAAGCACAGTTCAGTAGGCTAGATAAGGAGAAGTTGCTTCCGCATTCAGAAGCATTTTTTTGCAGAAGCATTTTGAAAGCACGATTGCAGAGAAAATGTTAGCTTTGTACGCCTCTTTTCAATTTACTGCAGAAATAAAAGCATCCCACCGAAAAGGGGCTGCTTTGGGGAAGAGTCAAAAGTTTATGAAAGCCTATCAAATAATGCGAATTTTCGGATCGGTGGTTGGCTGTTAAGCGCTTTCAAATCCAACGTGTTCATTTGGCACTTTCGACAGGGGGATGAATTGGCAGTTTTTTGCCTATACTGCTACAACGTACAGTGGAATAGATCCAAATTTCCATTGGAGATTCATCCTAAGTCCCGCGAGAAATTCTTTTAACCCTTAAAGGCGCAAGTCGATTTTTTTAAAATCGTCGGAAATATTCATTTCCACGGGAATATCTTCTGAATTTCCAAGATAAAAACTTGAGAATTTTCCATAAGAAATTCTTCCAAATTGTCACCTACACTGAAATGATCATAAAAGTTTTAGTTTTCAAATAATTCCAAAATACCTCGGATTTTATCCATCATTTGTTCGCGGTCCTTGTACTGTGCGAAGCAACGGCTCGAGCTAGATCTATAAATTTAGTATGCTTTTTTCAAACAAACGCCGAGCTCATGTAAGCTCCATTCAAAACGGGAAAGGAAAAAAACAAAACCGTACAGTGAGTTGCAAATGTTGACGGTTATTAAATCTGTATTGTATTTTCGCGGATGATTTGCACTATCCATTGCAGGGATACTGAATTTCAATTCAGTACCTACGATGCAAAAGGGGGTCTCCATTTAGTATTGCGAGCAAAGGCGTTGGATTGCAAACCCGGAGATGGCGAGTTTGGTTCTAGGTTCGTCCTAGGATGTTTCTGGGTGGGAAGATACATACTCAATACTCATGCAATTGGCGGGCATAGAAAAAGTTTTAATTAATAACTGTGGAAATGCTAATAGAACACTGTTGAAAAGCAGGCCATGTTACAGTTGGAATGTAAAGAGCTATTGAAGAGGAAGAAGATTATTCATGTAGAAGGTATTCATGTGAATGATGAGACTGCAAAACAACAATAATACGGGCACTCATATTGATGCTACGGGTTCGTAAAATGCTTCAATTTACAATTTACAAAGCTATACAAATGTGAGTAAAAATACCTTTTTAACTTCAAGACTGTCAGAAAATCTAATAAATTTCTTCAAAGCTCTCAAACTAAACCCATTAACTTTAATAATTACTAAACGCTGCAAAATTTGCAGAAAAGCAAGGATAAATTCAGTTAACAGTAAACGACGTCCGATTTCAAAAAGCTCCCCACTGCTCGATTTTATGCAAAAGTCATAAAACCAATGCAATGACACAATCTCTCGTTCACAATCCGAAAACTTCCAGAAATTCAATAACCTCTTGGGCATTTTCAACATGTCCCAATCAGTTCCATCGACCATTGTTCTTGCCCGCACTCAAGGACAAGGTAAAAGAATAGGTAAAGGCTGCCCACAAAAAGGCACCAGCTTACCGCTCGTTCCCATCTTATTGCAGCACACTGCATATTATCATATTCAATTACAGTGCTGTCTCCAACGACTATCTTGCAACTCCGTCTGCCCGGCTCCAGCTTGGCCACTTTTCAATTTCCATCAACAATTCACTCAATTCCAGAAAATACAAAGTGGATCGGATCACATGTGGATGTGAGATCGCAGAGTTTCTATGTCCGTTGCCGGCTTGATTCCTGTGTGGGAACTTTGTAGAGTAAATGGGATAATAGTTGCCCTTCAAACGAAATAAATAATGTAACCATCCTAATATCTCGTCAATGTATTATTCATTTAAAAAAGTGTTGCAACACCAAGACACCAAATATACGTATGGTTCTAGCGGTTATTTATCGGGCCATAGCTTTTTTATAGTATTTATAGTATTTTATAGTATTTCAATAAAAAGTTATTCCCTATGAAAGAATTATAGACAGGAATAGAATAGAACCAGGGTATAGCGTGGTGGATCTTTCCTCATCCAACCCCGCCCCTTATTCAGTGTCAAAATCACGATAATATTCACAATCAACAAATTTTCAATATAAAAAAGTTGTGAAGATGTAGGCATTGCGTAACGAACAACTATAAGTTCACCTACCCTGTCCTGTCCTTCGCATTCATTGGTAGAAGCGCATGCATACCCCCCTTTAGTCAGTTAGTCAATGTTACCCCATACAAAGATTTCTGCTCAGATAAACAATCACAGGTCACTGCCCAAGGAAAGGAAGAATAAGAAGAAATATTGGGGTGTCCAATGTTCGATCCGAGTTATCTATCAATGAAGGTAATTGGTAGCGCACGTTGGTGGCTGCAGCAGCCAAGGAAAAATCCCTTTCGATTCGATTGTATTTGCTTACCGAGTGCTCGGTTCGGTCGGCAGAAGCCCTCAGTGGGCGAAAGGAAGCAAATATGGTTTGAGCAAACTAGTGACTCGATATGGATGGCAGTGCGCTTTTGCCATGGTTTTCCATATGTGTGTAGAATTTGTTGACATTCTGTCCAAATGGCAGACAAAAGAAGAAAATCTAACAGTCTCTCCCCTTTTTTTCGGTTTTCCAATATAACTGGAAACTCACCGTGATTGTCTGTTCTCTGATGCTATGCACACATTTTGTGGAAAGGGAAAGCCAGTCAAAATTTGCTTCCAGGATATGGGACAGTTCATAGTCGGGGCGCCATCTGCCAAGAAGATCATGATACTTGTTGATGTTTCGTTTGCTTGTTCCACATATCGTCATCCGCTCGGCACATACAAGGTCGAAAATTTAATAAAGATTCAAATTGGTCCAAACTCGATAACATTTGATTGCATTTGTGTGGGGAATAAAGGAGTGGTAAATTTTAATAGCTTGATTTATGGGTGTTATCTTTTCGGTCAATTTGAATATTAGATGCTGACTAGCTGTAATTAAATTTCCTGAAAATTATACACGCATGGATAAACTAAACATGCTTCAATGTTGTCGGCGTATGAGAAGCTTGATTTTGTAATATTAGCTGTTGAGCTGTGTTATACAATTGATAGTAGAATAAATCTGGCAATTTTTTGGAAGCATCAAGGAGAATGTATTCTGTAAATTCTATTGAAATCATTAACCAATAGTGGATAAATGTATTATGTGTTGATAAATGTTGGTTTAAAACATTGATATGTGAAACATATTTGTAAATTTGTTTATAACAATAAAACATTTTTAAAGTATTGTATTGCACCAATCATATCCAACAAACATTGCAGGCTAATAAAGCGATTATTCAAACAAAAATAGTCTTCTTCAGCTAGAAAACTAGCTTATTCAGCTAAAATTGTTTGTTGGGTGGCACGGCAAATGCTGGGTAAAGCGTACCATTGGTACTTCGCGTACCTGAAGGAATAAAATAGACCCCATCTCGCGGTCCTTAGCCTCTTACCCAGCAACTCCTATCCCTACCTCCCCGCGGTGCTGGCCGGGATACGAGCAACCTTAGGGAAGATCGGGTAACCAACCCCGGTGGGAACTATGGTCGTATGCTGACAGGGAAGGGGGGTTTGCTCCTTTCCGGAGGTGCAAATCTTATTGAGCGTCTGTTCTCCATGTCAGGATCGGCTCACAACAGCGTCTGTTCTCCATGTTAGGGGCGGCTGATCATCGTCCGAGTGCCAGCGAGGGACTCTAAGTGAAACTGTGCACCATGGTCCACCGGAAATAAGGAGGAATGGTCCTCCGGAAATTTAGGGGGTTTGGTGTCAGGCCCTGCAAACCAGCCTTTAAAAATCATAAGCAACGAACAATCAACAAGAGAGTACGGACCGGAACCATCGGCGAAGACCACTGTGACGAAAAGGGACTAGCGATTGGAAACTCGGTTCGTGGAACTGCAAATCTCTCAACTTCATCAGGAGCACACGCATACTCGCCGATGTGCTCAAGGACCGTGGATTCGGCATCGTAGCGCTGCAGGAGGTTTGTTGGAAGGATCAATGGTGCGAACGTAAGAGGAACGAAAGAGGTAATCATACCATCTACCAGAGCTGCGGCAACACACACGAGCTGGGAGCAGCTTTTATAGTGAAGGACGATATGCAAAGGCGCGTGATCGGGTGGTGGCCGATCAATGAAAGAATGTGCAGGTTGAGGATCAAAGGCCGGTCCTTGAACTTCAGCATAATCAACGTCCATAGCCCACACTCCGGAAGCACTGATGATGATAAGGACGCATTCTACGCGCAGCTGGAACGTGAGTACGACAGCTGCCCAAGCCACGACGTCAAAATCATCATAGGAGATTTGAACGCTCAGGTTGGCCAAGAGGAGGAGTTTAGACCGACTATTGGAAAGTTCAGCGCTCACCGGCTGACGAACGAAAACGGCCTACGACTAATTGTTTTTGCCGCCTCCAAGAATATGGCCATTCGCAGCACCTACTTCCAACACAGCCTCCCGTATCGGTACACCTGGAGATCACCACTGCAGACAGAATCACAAATCGACCACGTTCTGATTGATGGACGGCACTTCTCCGACATTATCGACGTCAGGACATATCGTGGCGCTAACATCGACTCTGACCACTATCTGGTGATGGTTAAACTGCGCCCAAAACTATCCGTCATCAACAATGTTCGGTACCGACGACCGCCGCGGTACGATCTAGAGCGACTGAAGCAACCTGATGTCGCCACTGCATACGCGCAGCATCTCGAGGCAGCGTTGCCGGAAGAGGGTGAGCTCGATGGGGCCCCTCTTGAGGACTGCTGGAATACAGTCAAAGCAGCCATTAACGACGCAGCGGAGAGCAA
Source organism: Armigeres subalbatus (assembly GCF_024139115.2). Lineage (NCBI taxonomy): Eukaryota > Metazoa > Arthropoda > Insecta > Diptera > Culicidae > Armigeres > Armigeres subalbatus. Next base: position 278,621,773 of record NC_085140.1, read on the forward strand.
CGTCGGGTATATGGGTCGAAGTCGACGGAACGATTGGTTCGACGAAGAGTGCAGACAGATTCTGGAGGAGAAGGACGCAGCGCGGGCGGTCGCGCTGCAGCAAGGTACTCGGAAGAACGTGGAACGTTATAGACGGAAGCGGAGACAGCAGACCCGCCTTTTTCAGGAGAAGAAACGCCGCCTGGAAGAAGCGGAGTGCGAGGAGATGGAACAGCTGTGCCGTTCTCAAGATACACGCAAGTTCTATCAGAAGCTCAACGCATCCCGCAAAGGCTTCGTGCCGCGAGCCGAAATGTGCCGGGATAAGGATGGGAGCATCTTGACGGACGAACGTGTGGTGATCGAAAGGTGGAAGCAGCACTACGAGGAACATCTGAATGGCGCAGAGAGTACAGGCAGTGAAAGTCAAGGCAGCGGAGGAGATGACTACGTCAGTTCAGCGGAAGATGGAAGCCAACCAGCCCCCACCTTGAGGGAAGTTAAGGATGCCATTCAACAGCTAAAGACCAATAAAGCAGCTGGTAATGATGGTATCGGAGCTGAGCTCATCAAGATGGCCCCGGAAAAGCTGGCCACTTGTCTGCACAAACTGATAGTCAGAATCTGGGAAACTGAACAGCTACCGGAGGAGTGGAAGGAAGGGGTTATATGCCCCATCTACAAGAAAGGCGACAAACTGGAGTGCGAGAACTTTCGAGCGATCACCATCCTTAATGCCGCCTACAAAGTGATATCCCAGATCATCTTCCGTCGTCTGTCACCATTAGTGAACGAGTTCGTGGGAAGTTATCAAGCCGGCTTCGTTGACGGCCGCTCGACAACGGACCAGATCTTTACTGTACGGCAAATCCTTCAAAAATGCCGTGAATACCAGGTCCCAACGCACCATCTGTTCGTTGATTTCAAGGCGGCATACGACAGTATAGACCGCGTAGAGCATCTGTGGAAGTCGGGCCTACTACGGGCTCCAGAAGAAACTGCGGTCGAAAAAGATTCGCCTCCGCACCAAATGTGTCATGTACAAGACGCTTATAAGACCGGTTGTCCTCTACGGACATGAAACATGGACAATGCTCGAGGAGGACTTGCAAGCACTCGGAGTATTCGAAATACGGGTGCTTAGGACCATCTTTGGCGGTGTGCAAGAAGACGGTGTGTGGCGGCGAAGAATGAACCATGAGCTCGCCCAACTCTACGGCGAACCCAGTATCCAGAAGGTAGCTAAAGCCGGAAGGGTACGATGGGCAGGACATGTTGCAAGAATGCCGGACAGCAACCCTGCAAAGATGGTGTTCGCTTCCGATCCGGCAGATACGAGACGGCGTGGAGCGCAGCGAGCGAGATGGGCAGACCAGGTGCAAAATGACTTGGCGAGCGTGGGGCGTATCCGAGGATGGAGAGATGCGGCCTCGAACCGTGTATTGTGGCGTCAAATTGTTGATTCAGTGTTATCTGTTTAGATGTAAACTAAATAAATGAAATGAATGTTTGTTGGGTAGTGAATAGAACGCTTCTAGAAAAAATCTAATAAATACAAATTCTATCTCAGTACCCAATTCCTAGGTAATATCCAGCCTGCATCGAATTTGAATACTATTATGAAAACTCACAATTACGTATATGCACGTCGTGTTTTTACTAATTATCAATCTCACTGAGGAAAAATCCATGTCATGTTAATGTGTGAACGATATAGATTTTTGCAATTGCTTCATAACCAGTGTAAGGAAAAGCTCAATATCTCAAAACTCATGAACGATTCAAATCAATCGTGAGTTGAATTGAAACGCATACAACTCAGCACCTTAAACAATCATGTCTGAGTTTTACAACCCATTTGTATGATCAAAGGTTTTTGAAATGATTCTCCTTGGTCAAAACAGTGAATTGACGTTCGTCGTATAGAACAATGAATTTGCTTTCGTGTGTAAACACTGAATTGAGCCCAAATTGATGTTAAAAGCCTTTTGGAGCGAAAATGAGTGAAACGATGTAATATAGCATAACCAACTCAAGCATGATGCATTCCTTCAAATTTGCAAACGAGTTTACTCGCGTGGTAGGGCTCGATTTGAAAATGATTTTGCCAACACTGTTTATAACAATAGAACTTATTTGAAATAGCAGAACACACATAATTTATGGTTGTTGTATCATGTAAAGTTTATTGATAATCTTGAACGGAAATATTTATGCAAAGGAAAACGAATCAAATAGATTTTATGAAACTATTAAATGTGTTTCAAATGTATTACATATGAACCATATTATTTCTAAGAATGCGTCATACACACACATAGGATCATTATTAAAAGCTTCTACTCCTTTTCAAAGCTGCCAGAAAAGTATGCATATTTGAAGTACATTGGTGTGAAATTGATTTACACTCTCAATCGGTAGACGAGTAATAAGTCATTATAATTAGAGAGCAAACATTTTACTTTCGATTTCTACTGCTTGGTTGCGCCAGAAAGGAAGGGCTAGGTTTTGGAACAATATTTGCGTGTGGGCTGCTACCAAGGATGGATTTTTGGTAGCCGACAGGATGATAGACCACTGGAGTCAAAGATGGCGTGAGTAACGCCGGGGAAAACGGATCGATCTGGAGAATCGATCATAGCCTGTACGTCCGAACAGATCATTGGAAGTATTTCGGTGATACCGAGTGATGCTTAGTCAAGCAAATCTTTGCTAGAAACTGTACGACACTGTACGAATAATTGTGGAGTGCCACTGTAATTTGTGCGAGAAAGTCTCCGGCCTCGCTGTTCCCGGAGCAAAATGACTAAGTCGGTAACCAAAGATGGATAGCTAGACGATTTATCTTTAAGACAATTAATTGAATGATATAATAACAATTTAATCAGATTTGCAAAAAAGCGAAAAAGATCTGGTTACTATCACAGATATGAATTACATAACTTTCCATTACTATCCAGCAAAAAAAGTGAATTAAGACAAAAAAATGTTGTTTTCATCAACAAATTCTCATAAGCATCGGTAGTGATACTTCGAGTTTATACTAAAATGCAAAACTTGTGATATATCTCTCACAGATTTCAAAAGTTCCACCAAGAATTGCGTTTCATGTTTATACTTAAGGTGGTTATACAACAAAGCCACAAATCGGCCATCTTGGAAACCACGTGCTTTTTCTAGTTATTTTTCAAGAGCACGGATTGAGAGAACTATAACGCCCACGGGGATGAAACATCCGTAGATGGTTTGCTTACTCATGCTAAACAATCGACTTTATTTTCAGCATTGTACGAAAATTATTACGCTAGATTTGAACTTTTGATATTAGGAGTAGAAAACCGTGTGGTGAATTTGAAATTCACCACATGGCTTGATTGTATAATCACCTTAAGGTGACGGGGCAGACGGGGCAACAGGGACTTTGTCCAAGGGCTTGACGGCCCCTCCCCATGGCCACTGCGAGTTAGACCGGGACCTTCGTCCATAACCCCTAATCCCAAAGCGTCAAGCGACCCGTGCCGAGGGGATGCATAGCCAGGGGGGTGAAATAATAAGCTAGGCCTTTAACGGAGCCTGTGGGGTACCTGGGCACCCTCCTCCAAAACCAAGTCAATTCTTCAATTAGTGGTAGTAGTGTAGGCGACAACCCCTTCGCAAGAGGTGGGTTGTTCAGGTCTCCGCCTAAGAGGCCAGAGGCAATAGTCAGCAGCTCAGTGCGCAGCGCCAGCGTGGGTCACTCAACCTTCCTCTCGGCTAAAAAAACGCCGGTAGAGGTTATTGACGGCCCATGGCTTGTGGAAGCGATGAACCGCAAACGCGATGGGCTTTCGGCCTTCGAGGTGGCGACGGAACAGCTGGACGCCATCATCGACTTTGCGTCATCGAAGCATAATATCAGCAAGGACCTCAAGAGGAGCTTGCAGAAACTTCGAAAGTTGATGCTGGACGCCAAGCTGGAGAGGGCGGTCGGGACGGCCAAGTGTAAACCCGTGAAATCGGTGGAGTCGAGGTCTACCCAGACTGAGGCCCAAGGATTCGCGGACTCGGGCAAGGTCGAATCGAGCGAAGGCGTGCCAGCGAAGACGGTGGTGCCAAAGTGTACCCAAACTGAGGCTCAAGTATTTGCGGGTACGTCGGGGGAAGACAGTCTCCAGGGGATGAGCTCCCTGGGGGCCGCTCCAAAACGCGGAGGGTTACTACCCCGAACAAGGGTAGTGGGGCTGGGAAGCTGAGCCCCGGCCAGGTACCTCCAAAACCGGGGGAGGAAAGACGTGGAAAGGTCCGTCCACTCAGGAAAGACGGTAGTAAGGGGTTACAGCAGGCTGAAAGTTCTCAGCCGCACCAGACCAGAGAAATAGAGGGGGATGACGCCTCCTGGACCCTGGTCAAGAACAAGAGGAAACCGAAGACGTCAAGGGCCGAAAAGAAGGCCCAGGCGAATGAGGGTAGCAAGAAGTCTAGGGTAGGCGCCAATCGCTAGTTCAGGCGCAAATAAGAGGTGGTCCAAGGGATCGGAGTCGGCTTCATGGGTCATACCGGTGGTCATGCTCTGTGGTCGAACTCGATCCTTTTATCGAACAAGCGGCCGTGCGAAGAACAACATGGTATCGTCGCTTTCGCGGTGTCGGTCAACCGGGCGGGTTCCGAGCCCGAGGACGGAAAGGCCACCTGGAAAGCCAGCAACGTGCTGGCACGATACCATGGTGTTCTTCTAAAAAAGCGAGTTACGATGTTCGGTGCTGCAGGGACACGCAGCTAACCTCGAGGGTGCGTTGTGCACTGGCCCCCCTTTGAAGCATTACTTTCTGGTTGTACCGAAGGGACTATGGGCTTGGCGGCAATGGAAACGGTTTAGCGGGTCGGGGATGTAGTCCTGCCTCCCTCGGTGATCCCTAACCCCGCACTTCCTGGTCAACCCAGAATGTCTGTTGAGCAGATTCCCCCTCCATTGCTTAGGAAGAAAAAAAAACACACAGGCATCACCTCAATTCGTCGAGCTGAGTTGATTGGTATATAACACTATGGGTCTCCGGGCCTCCTATAAAAAGTTCATTTTTGGAGCGAACATATAGCCTTTACGTATACTTAGTATACGAGAAAGGCAATATTGGTATATATGTGAATAATAGTGACTAGTCGATAAATTAATCATATTCCTTTAATTCATCTGGTTGAAAGTGGTAATAAACACAAAAATAAAGCATATATTGCACACTTTCATGCCCTGTCACGGGACAAATCTTTTTTTAGATTTTTGTAACATGCAATTCATCTTTCGCGTTTCTATACATATCGAAAGGGGCAGATATGTAGGGGAACTGTTCCGATCTCCATATCACTGAACATATATTCATCTCATCGCTAAACAAAGAAATGCGGCACCAATTTTGTCACTGTCAACAGGCGTGTTCACTGCTAAAAAATCACAAAAAACATAATAAACAAACCAAATTCCTTTCCATTGCTTTGTTTTTGATGGGATGAATATCGGAGTCATGAGTTGAAGTCCAGGAGCAGTTCCCCTAAACATCGCGTGACATGTCTCATTGAAAATGTGAAATTCCAGTACTAGCTATAATACGGAGGCTCTTGATGTCAAAGTTGTCGTGTGACATCTCGTAATCTAAACAGACTATAAGCGTCACGTTTTAGAAAACCAAGAATGTTCAAACGTATGTAGGAAGCATTTTTGACAAGCTACATCCTATTAAAATTATTATTTCGGCGTTCTTCATCATCATCAGATAATAGTAATGTAACCACGGTGTGCCTGTGACCGTTATTAACGAAAAAAATGTCCATCCATTCTGAACTCGCCTTTCGAAAGATATAATATCCAGGCGTCTGCTATGAAAATTTCAAAATATTTCATCTAGGCGTCTGCTACGAAAATTTCAAAATATTTCATCTAGGGGATTAAAAGTTATAACAGTTACAAATTTATTGATTTTTACGTTCGATATTTCATTAATATGCAACCATATATACCGTGAATTTCCTCCTGATTACATCCAAATAAATTATCATCAAATATGCAATTTGCAACCTCAATCAAAAACCTATTCTTTGAATAATAAAAAAATAGCAAAGGATGTTAGAGATATTGATTTAACCCTTATCCGGTATACGTCTGACGGTAGGGGTAAAATTTATCTTAAAAATTGAATATCTCAGGCGTTTCAGAACCGATTTGTATATTTTTTTCTCAGAAGAACCAGATAGGTTTCTAGATTATGACAGGATTAGGATTGGCCACTTGGTCTCGGAGTTATTCCGGATTGTACTGGGGTAGTTTTTTTACTGGTGGGTATTGCCGTCTGAATCTTTAGTCTACACAGATAGAAAAATTCACTGAAATTTACGCTAAAGATGATGCACATAAATGGAACACCATTATTAGCTTAATTCCACGCGTGATTTAGCCTAAATGTATACAATATTTGACGTGAATCGTCAATATTGCTTGCAAGTTGTAAGCAAACTTGTTAGGAAGAGGTCCATTTCCGCGTAGAATAGTGTTAATTTCCGCATCTCAAGTTTTACGCGTTGTTTACTTTTCATTTTTTGTTTCTGTGTATGCTGTTAAAATTACCTAATATTGTGATTGGTCAACTCGGAGATGTATATCGTACATGTTCTGCCCGTAATGGAACTTTTTCTGACCAGACTAGGGATTATTCGCTCTTCCGGAATCGGCTACAAGGGATCTATATCCCGGGATGGCCAAATTGGAAAGAAAATTCCAAATATGACTTGCGACACATCATATGTCATAAATTTGCGATTAGGAGCTCGAATGTGACCTCCGGGAATTGATATGGCCTACTCTGGCCACATTGACATGGTCCTGGGGCATCCGGAATCCGGTCCCGGTGGACCACTTTTGCGAAAATTCCAAATACGGCTTGCGACACATCATATGTCATAATTTTGCGATTAGGAGTTCGAAAGTGAACTCCGGGAATTGATATGGCCTACCCTGGCCACATTGACATGGTCCTGGGGCATCCGGAATCCGGCACCGGTGGACCAATTTGGCTTCGCCGACGACATAGATATTATGGCACGTAACTTTGAGAAGATGGAGGAAGCCAACATCAGACTGAAGAGGGAAGCCAAGCGGATCGGACTAGTCATCAACACGTCGAAGACGAAATACATGATAGGAAGAGGTTCAAGAGAAGACAATGTGAGCCACCCACCACGAGTTTGCATCGGTGGTGACGAAATCGAGGTGGTAGAAGAATGTGTGTCCTTGGGCTCACTGGTGACTGCCGAAAATGATACCAGCAGAGAAATTCGGAGACGCATAGTGGTTGGAAATCGTACGTACTTTGGACTCCATCTATGGTGGGGTGCAGATGGCGGAGGTACGTGGAGGAGGCGAATGAACCACGAGTTGCATCAGCTGCTGGGAGAACTATCCATCGTTCACACCGCGAAAATCGGACGACTGCGGTGAGCCAGGTACGTAGAATGTCGGACAGTAACCCGGTGAAAATGGTTCTCGACAACGATCCGACGGGCACAAGAAGGCGAGGTGCGCAGCGGGCAAGGTGGATCGATCAGGTGGAAGATGACTTGCGGACCCTCCGTAGACTGCGTGGTTGGCGACGGGCTGCCATGGACCAAGTCGAATGGAGAAGACTCTTATATACCGCACAGGCCACTTCGGCCTTAGTCTGAATAAATAATAATAAGGGTAGGTAGGTTAGACAAGACCAGTACAGTTGCTAATGAAGAATGTGTATAGCCGCCGGACATTCTAAATACTCACGCTCCTCTAATGTGGACGTGTACTATACACATGTGGAAGTGTTGGCTTGAGAAATGGATTGCGAGTGATTTGACTATGTGTCAAATTTGGGAATCTCGAGCTCGTTCAGTAGCCGCTAGGTTGCGAAGGCCGACGGAGGTCCTTCGTAGCTTAGTTGGTTAAAGCACCAGTCTAGCGTACTGTAGAGTCATGGGTTCGAGTCCCATCGAAGGGAAAGTGGTTACCTCCAATACATTTTCCAAATAAATATCTTCCACATAACGTACATATTCTGAATATGAAACTGATCACGGTCGTACAACTTCTGTCTAGTTAAAGATAAGTGTTTTAAAAATGAGCTAAACTTTTCCACTCGTTTTTGTCTAAAGAAAACATATTATGGCAATAACATTTGAGCACATAGTCCGATCTGAGTCAATGGTCAATTATCAATTGGAAACAATGGTATAGGATTCCCCACCGAATGCAACTTGTAGCGAAAAAATCGAAAACAATAAGGCTGCGGGGAAGGACCAGCTCCCGGCTGAACTTCTCAAACATGGCAGTGAGCAGCTTTATGAAGTTCTGCACCGTATTATGTCGAAAATATGGGAAGACAAGGAATTGCCTGATAGCTGGTTGGACGGCCTCATTTGTCGTCTCTTTAAGAAAGGGCACAGACTGGAACGCGCCAATTACCGAGGAATAACCCTCCTTAATTCGGCGTACAAAATGATGTCCCGAATTATGTGCAACAGATTGAGACCGCTTGAAGAGTCCTTCGTCGGCGAATACCAGGCAGGTTTTCGTGAGGGCCGATCAATGACGGATCAAATGTTTACCCTGAGACAAATCCTTGATAAATTCCGGGAGTACAACTTGCAGACACACCATCTGTTTATTGATTTCAAAGCGGTGACGTACGATGTGAAACGGAATGAATTACGGCAAATTATGCTAGAACATGGTTTTCCAGCGAAACTGATACGGCTGATTCGTATAACGTTGGACGGATCGAAATCAAGTGTAAGGGTTGCGGATGAAATATCGACATCATCTGTTACCTTAGATGGATTGAAGCAGGGTGATGCACTTTCGAATCTACTGTTCAATATAGCGCTCGAGGAAGCGATTAGGAGAGCTGGTGTGCAAAAAAGCACAAGATCGCATATGCTCCTGGGATTTGCGGACGATATCGATATTATCGAGATTGATCGCCGTGCCGTGGAAGAGGCTTTTGTGCCTTTTAAGAGGGAGACAGCGAGGATTGGACTCACGATCTGTACCAGCAAAACGAAGTACATGCTCGCTGGCAATCAACGTGGGTTCATTAGTGGTGGTGATATTGAAATGGTGCTGGATGGTGAAAATTTGGCTTTGTGGAATGTCGCGTACACGATGGCTTTTTGCAGGTTGAAGAGGACCTGAGTGTGGTGACGCTTGGATTCCATCTTCGCTTTGGGCTCTTCCGAATAAACCATCCGCAACAAATATGTAACACTGAATGTTGAAATTTATTTGGTTGGTTTATGTACTAGATAATATTATGGAATGCTGGATGGCATCTAATTTCGACAAGAAAAATAATATGGTTTCATTTACACTGCTAATAATATTTTACATAATGAGTAAAACTCAAATTTTGATATTATTTACTTGCTTATTTGTTTTCCTTTGTATATCAATCATATATCCCACAATATTCCCTTCCTCTACTCTATACTTATGAAGGTTTTTTTTTATCCCTTTTTATTTGTTACGCTAGTTACGCCACTACTGCATTAACACTGAGAACAGCTTTGCAGTTAAAATTACTATATTGTAGGGTTAAATTAAAAACACAACGCCACTAAATTTGTGCAGACTACACACCACATTTATTTTAAATTTATTGTGCACTTCATTTTACTATGGGCATTCCATGCAAACACAGCAGTTAAAATTACTATGTAAAGCGTTTGAAATAACAATGAGCTTGTTGTTGATTTAACTTATTCGTAATATTCAGTATTTGGGAGATTCTCGAAAATAAAAACAAAAGCCGAACATTTTTATATCATTATATATATCATTTTTATATTTATATATATTTATATTTTTGGTGAAAATCAGACTTGCACAGAGTGGAAAAAGTCCGTAAGTGAACGAGGCAGCTCCTGTGCAAACAGTAACTGCGTCTGTATCATCACTGGAATCATCGCCGGATCATGAATTGGAGATCAATGTATGATGTCAATAATGTTCGTCTTCTGGTTAGCCAAATTATCCTCAACAACACCGGCAGTCATTATCGACGAGCAGCATTGATGATTACGGCAATTCCAGTATATGAATTACAGGGCTGAAATAAATAGAACTGTGCTTTTATTCGTGCTTTTTGTCATCGCTTACTATCTGTTTACTTACGAGCAATCCAGAAATGCTTCATTTAGGTACTATTAATCGTGAAAATTGATTGCAATTCAAGTTATACACACTTCATTGCCTTGCTTCTGCCACACAATACGACAGCTTCGATGTTGACAGTAGAAATTTTCATCACTATGATTTATTATTATTTTGACTATGCGCGTGGTAATATCAACAAGTTATTTTAATAATACATTTATTCATTTCAACAACAACTTGAAATAGTAATTTTAACAACCATTTTTCAGTCAAAACTACTCCAACATTTATTTCAGTGAAGTTTTGCAACTCACAACGCTGTGTCGCTTATGACGCTGTGTAGCAGTATGACGTCACAAACAAAATATTGTAAACATTGCCCTCACAAGAATTAACTCGTATAGGCCTTTTCATGTGGCACTGCCGGGACTGCACTTGTTTACACCCGCTGAGCAAACCGTTCAAATCCGACGCTGTCTCTTTCATAGAAGAACTGTCAATTGACGGTAAAATCAGCTGTTTTCAAACGTCTCGTGAAAAGGCCTATTTTAGCAGGGGAAAAAATGTGAACGTAGCCCTCATTTGATGTTATCACGGATAACTTCGTAAACTCATTAATGAGTAAAAATTTAACCATTATTGGATCTTGTATTGAGCTGTCAGAAAATGTGGAAAATTTGACAACTTGAAGTGGGTGAAAAAACACCCATTTTGAGAATGTTGACCGACTTTAAAAACGTTTATTTGTAAACCCATAAATGGGTGAAAAAAGTCTTGAAAGTTTTCGGATCAAGTTTAGCTGCTAGTGCCGTTTTGCGGCGGTGCACAAATTTAAAGGATTTTTGTGATCTAACTATACTTGGGAACCATGGATAAGCTTAAACGTAAGTAATTCAAATATTTTTTAACTGGATATCAAAAATCTCTATTATGTTTTTTGATTTATCAGGATTGAAAAAGATGGAAGTGCACCTTCAACCAAACCACGACGAGGGATGCCTGGATTCTGGACTTGAAAAAACATTGTATTTATAAACCCATGTTAAAAGAATAAATAAGCTTGAGCACTTTATTTGTTGTACCATTCTTTAAAACTGCAACAAATCCCATTTTTATTATTTTCCATTCTAGCTCCATTCTCAAAAACGAGAGTTTTTTACCCATTTTCAACTGAAACCAATTCTTAAAAATGGGTAAAAATGCAACATTTTTTTGACATATATTGCTTTTATTCATTTATGAGTAAAACGTGGTTTACTCATGAAATGAGTAGATCCACTTATTCCCCAAACTGGTTAAAAATTTAACCTGTAATGAGTTTACGAGGTTATCCGTGATGACGTCCCGCTCAGCCCGGTGGCATCCCTATCCCACACAATAGGTTTGTTTTGCAGCCAACATTACGCGACCGTATCCCACTGACAGTTCTGTATCCTAATGAGAATCAAATGTAATGCTTGTAAACAAAACACATACTATCATGAATTTTACACTGAGATGTTGGCTGCAAAAACATGGCGGCGTGCCACCCACCTGGTCCCGCTGCACACGCTCATTTATTTACATTTAACATTCACAGCTACTTTTATTCGAAGCAGTTTTTATTCATTGAATGATATCAAAATTTCATCAGAGGAAGTTATCATTTGGAGAAAATGTGCATTGCTTAAATACCCTCCGTCATGATGTTGTCACAAATCGGCTTGATGTGTAGTCATGAAGGGTGCGAAATTTCAACGATTTCTTTAGAACACTGGTCATCAATATTCAATAGTCTGTGCTGGAACCATGAACCCTTGGTCAAACTCTAATTGGCGATTTGCAGCTAGACGTTCACGCCAGCTCGACAACGTTGATGACACCCAGATTTTTGAGATTTTCCTTCAAATCGAATCACTGTGATATGTAAACGCTGGGATCAACAATATTTAAAGGTAAAGTTTATTTTTTTGTTACATTTCACTTCTTGTTTTTTTTTTTAAGTACATACATATATAATCAGTTTACTTCATTGGAAAATTCTGTAGATGAAATCATTGTTGAACCTTTTGGGTTTCTTGATTTCACGACGATGAATCTTAAGTGGCTCATGTTGCACTTCTTCTGCTGCTATGTTCTCTGGTTCGTGATCTTCGTCAGGATCTGCTGTGGTTATTGTAAGGGAACAAGGGACCTTCTTCAAATCGTTCACGCTCCTGGCGTACTGAACACCATTAGCGCTTACTACTACCATTTTTGGTCCATCTTGCGCTACAACTGTATAGTGCTCCGAAGAAAATGTAGCATCAGACTTTGATTTTCGTTGTTGTTTCACCAAAACAACATCTCCGACTCGAATTTCCGATGGTTTCGCGTGTCTCATACGATCTGCATTTTTGGAACTTATAAACTTTTCTTCTGCATCCGTCTCACGAACGTTTTCCCTATCTAGCACTGTCCGACCGTTATTGTTCCAAAGACTTGGGAACGTTCCACGGAATTTCCAACCAGTCAATAATTCAAAGGGAGTTACTTTGATCCTGGAATGCGGTATCAGAGTATTGTGGTTGTGCACAAATACATCTAATTCCTTCCTCCAACTTTTACCTTCAATTTTGCAGCACTCAACGTTCTAATTATTGCCTGATTCTGCCGCTCAACTAAGCCGTTAGATTGCGGACTTAGGGCCAATTTCTTCACCTTCGCTTAACTCGTAAGCGGTGCTTACCCATACGCTTAAATTTGGTTTAAGCACTAAGCGGAGGTGAAGAAATCGGCCCTTAGAGGAATTGATTTTGTAACAATCTCCTTTGACGCCCCTACGTCTGTGGAGCGGACGTCCTTACGTCCTTAACCGGCTAACCTCGTTCTCTTCTATCTCAGGGTCGCGTATGACCTGCTTAGGGGACACACAAATCCAAAACCGAGGTGGACGACAACAAAAGCAAACCACTTCCATGCAAGGCTAGTAGGTCATGATTGAAAGAGACAATTTTACATTTTATTTATTTTTATTCTTATTCATATTTGTTTTTGGGGTTAGGATATTTGGTATAGTACCGTTGCGGCCGTTTGAGAAAGTAGGAGAAGCATACCTTTGATGGTCGACAAGGGGCGACGAGCGAGGGAGAGCGTGGGTTCATGACCGGTTCCGGATGTTTGCTAACCCTGTTCTTCGCTTTGTTCTCGGTGTCGGGCTTGCACTTCACAATGGCAATTCGACGGGGGTGATTCTTCGCTGGGCGGTGGATTGCCGTGAACACTCAGGGGGCTGGCTTGGCACTGATGGGTCACCCTTGGCGACGGCGGTTTGACGGTGGTGGTTCCTGTCGGGCGGCGGGGCGCCGCGACCACTGGAGAGCTTGCTTAGCACTAATGAGGCCACACTTGGCGACGGCGGTTTGACGGTGGTGGTTCCTGTCGGGCGGCGGGGAGCCGCGACCACTGGAGAGCTTGCTTGCCACGTGAGTCACACTCGGTGACGGCGTTTCGACGGTGATGGTTCTATGCCGAGCGGCGGGGAGCCGCAACCACTGGAGAGCTTGCTTAGCACTAATGAGGCCACACTTGGCGACGGCGGTTTGACGGTGGTGGTTCCTGTCGGGCGGCGGGGAGCCGCGACCACTGGAGAGCTTGCTTGCCACGTGAGTCACACTCGGTGACGGCGTTTCGACGGTGATGGTTCTATGCCAAGCGGCGGGGAGCCGCAACCACTCGAGAATCTGCTGGGCACTTTTGTCTCCCTGAGCGTCGGCGTTTCGAAGGGGTTGCTTCTTGGTCGGGCGGCGGAAAGTCGCGTCGATTTTCCTTCCGGACGGCGGAGAACCGGTACAGCTTACGGATGCTTGTTTCGCACTTTCGGGCTCACAAAAAAACACGGATCAACGGTGGTGGTTCCTTGCCGGACGGTTCGAAGCCAAGGCCACTTAGGGAACTCGTTTAGAGTCCGTTCCGAGCTGACACGCGGTGGTAGCTTTCGGTTCACACGATTTTCCCGGACACGGTTCTTTTCGGTCCGATCGCTCTCGCTGTTACTGCCCGAATCCCCGTTTATTCTCCTCCTCTTTTTCTTCTCCTTTTCTCTCCCCCTTTTCGCTCCGGATCTTGCGATGACATTTTCTATTTCGCCCTCTTAGGGGTGATTCACTACTTAGCGTTAGTGGGTACACGGTTAAGGTGGAATAACCGGTCATGTACCAAATTATTCCACCTTTTGGGTACTGCATGCTGAGTCTCACAAAATATAATCTTGTTAGTTTTTTTTTTGTCTCGTATTTATATGAACAAACTTTAAGGCAGTTAGTCGGCTTATTGTTGCCGTATTCGGTAACAATTGTCCCTCCGAGCGGGGAAAAATTAAGCCTTATCAGAGGATTAATTTTTCTTCGAAGGGTGGTCATATGTCATGGGTTAATGGACAACGATCTTTAGGACACCAGTTCTAGGTCTTATAAGGTAGGGTGGCGGTTTGGATCTATAAACAGTTAATTGCTCGTACTCGTTTGCATTCACTGCACTTGAAAAATGAACTTTTCTGAATGAGGCGTATAATGCTTCTCATGCCACTCGTTTTTTTGGGTAAAGTTGATTTGACTATTTTTCATTATGTTATTTTATCTTTCCCTATCTTTATTTTATTTTATTTTTTTTAAATACTATGAACTCTCTCCTGAGAATCTTCGGGGATGAATTTCCCTTCCCTTCATGATCCATCTCTTCATTTAATTTTAGTATTCCTATCCAACTCATTCATCCGTTTCAATCATCTTCATTCAGTGGGCCCTTACTCTTTCAAAATGTCTCATTCACTCTTGGACTGGCTGGTAAACTATTCTTACCCTAGACTCCTTATACTCCTAATCTTCTACTTTCACCCAAGACGCCTACCGTCTTGTGGGTAATCCCCTCTACGGAGGCTCTCTCAGCCTCGGTAGCCAGTTCAATGACCCAGTCCTTCTTAAGGAAATGGGTAGACCCCATTTGATCAATGGGTTTATTTTCCTGGTCTAATCATTCGGATTAACCGTTTAAAGATTGTGAGGCGATATGAGTGATTTCATTGAACGCACTCATTTCGGCCGTCTTTTTTTCGCCGCTGTCATTGCAGCCAACTTAACTTTTGTTTAAAAAAAACCATAATTTCTTAATCAAAACAAACCTAGCAGTGGAAGTTCATCGTTCGATCGGAGGTATGCAAGCGAATCGAGGCATCGAAGACCATGATTTAAGAAAATTCAACGGATGGAAGCCAATAAAGCCCTTACCCCGGAATTTTAGTGTCATATTTAAAGAACTGGGGGTGCACTTAACCCGGTTTCAAATGCTCGGCCGGCCAAACGCCCAGATGCTTGCCTTCGAGATCTTCGATCTCGTAAGACGATGACCCTTTTTTCCTCAACACCCGAGCAGGTAGGAACAGTGGGCCGTATTTGGCATTATAGTGGTCTGCGGCACTGGAAAGTTTCATATTCCGGCGGAATACGAGTTGTCCCTCCTGGAGTTCCTTTCCGAATCTTTTGTGCCGTAGATTATATCGTTTCTGACACTCATTGTGAGCTTTGGCCAGATTTTCTTTGATCAGATCGCAAATCTCGCTATATAGATTTGACTGTTGTTTTGACCTTTCCTCGGCAGTGAGTCCTACATCGGAATCTCCTAACCGATGATCTGGTCCTTTGACCAACATTTCATACCCGTGTGTGGCAAAATACGGCGTCAATTCCGTGGTGGCGTGTAAAGAATTATTTAGGACAGTCTCGATTTCCGAGATTTTAGTGTCCCATAACCTTTGGTCATTGCGCACGTAAGTGCGAATAGCTGCATTCACGGTGCGGTGGACTCGCTCCACTGGGTTTCCCTGCGAATGATATTTCGAATTGAGCCAATGTCGAATATCGAAACGTTCTAATAACTTCCGGAATTCTCCCGAAAGAAAACACGACGCATTATCGGTTATTACCACTTCCGGTACCGAATTGCGAAAAAACCATTGGTCTCGAAGAGTGGTGCAAAGGATAACACTATCTATTCTTCGAAATGGTACAAGCATAACCCATTTGCTGAACAAATCGATTACTGAAAATATATATTGGTTTTGTTTCTTGCTTTTAGGTAAAGGGCCAACAAAGTCTAGGGCAATAATTTGCCAAGGATGTGTGGTCATACGTTGCTCCCCTAAAGGAGGGCAAAGTGAGACATTGGCCCCTTTAGTCTCTTTGCATGTGGTGCACTTTTGCACATGATGCCGAACATCAATGGCCATTCGAGGCCAAAAATATCGCTGCCGAATTCGAGCCAACGTTTTGTCGGTGCCTAGATGCATAGAGTTTTCGTGATTCTCTTCAAGAATCAAAGATCGCTCGCTGGGGCTGGGAATTTCTTTCCAGTCAAACCGCTGATCGTGGATCGACCCTGGAGAAGATAGATATTTATAAAGCTTTCCCTCTCTAATCTGGTAATCTACATAATTTTCAGGATTTTCAACAATTCCCTCCAACAACTGCTCATACCATCGAATTTCTGAATTTGCGGAAGAAGTATCGTCCGGTAGGGGAAGAATCGGGTTACCAACGGTTAGCGCGGACACACTACGTGAGAGTGCATCAGGAACCGTGTTTTCTTTACCCTTCCTATGGATTATAGTCATGTTGTGGTGCTGTAACTCCAGACACCACCTGCTGCACCTAGATGCCGTCTTCCATTTGGACGTCATTATGTGCGTCAGCGCTGATGAATCGGTCACCAGGGTAAAATGTGACCCCTCGACATAGCCCCTAAATGCTTCGATGGACAGGAGAGCGGCTAAAGCTTCCTTCTCACACGCATGATAGTTTCTTTGAGGGGTTGTCATTTTGTGTGAGAAGTAAGCTATAACCTTCTCCTGTTCCCCTTGCTTTTGGGTAAGGACTCCTGCCACGGCCACGTCACTGGCGTCAGTTTGAATCATAAATTCCTGACTAAAGTCTGGGGGAGAGAGAATGGGGGCCGAAATCAATTTCTCTTTAATTTTATTAAACGCTTCTTCTGCGAGTTCGTTCCAGCCAAGTAATTTGGACTTGGTTTTTAGCAGGTCCGATAACGGGGAAGTTATTCCGCTAAAGTCGTCGATAAATCGGCGATAGTAGTTGGCCATCCCTAGGAAACGGCGCAGTTTAGTTATAGTAGATGGCCTCTCGTACTCTACTATAGCCCGCACTTTCTCAGGATTGGCGCGGAGGCCATCTGTAGAAAGCAAGTAACCTAGGAATGGCAACTCACTAACGCCGAATTTCGATTTCTCTAAATTGATAGAGAGATTTGCCTGGGTTAGGCGACATGCCACTTCCCGTAAGAGCCGAATATGCTCTCCGAACGTCTCCGTCACGATGACTATATCGTCAAGATAGACGAAGACGTTCGGTTCGAGTTCCCCGTGCCCTAGCACCCTGTCCATTAGTCGTGATAAAGAGGCAGGGCTGTTGACTAGCCCAAATGGAAGCCGGGTAAACTGAAACATACCCTTGCCTTGTATGCTGAAGGCAGTATATCTTCGCGATCTTTTTTCTAGCGGTATTTGGAGAAACGCCTCCGAAAGGTCTATGGTACTTAGGTACCTGGCTTTAGGCAACTGACCCAATATTCGTCCCGGATGGGGCAAGGGATATGCGTCCCTAATTGTACGTTCGTTTATTTTTCTTGCGTCTAAGCAAAGACGAATTTTTCCCGACGGTTTTATTACCGGGACAACGTTAGATGACCAGTCAGAGTGGGCTCGTTCGATAATACCGATGCGAAGCATTCGATCAAGTTCCAGGGCAACTTTCTGTTGGACCTTGGGGGACAAAGTGTATGGGTACTGGCGTACCGGAGGTTTACCCCTCCATTCATCGGATATCTCGATGCGATGCTCTGTCAATGGAGTCACCGATAGATCGTCAGTGTCTGCCACTTTGAACAAGTTTTTGACCTGCTCTAGTTGAAGACATTCTTCTTCTGTGAGTAGAGATGACTGATTGGGTTCTGGCCGTAATTCTTCTACGGTTAACACGTTACAGTTCTGTATGGTTGGCCATATGCGGAATTTGCGCCAGAAATCCATTCCCAAGATACAATCCACGACTAGGTTTTGGACTACAATAGTAGGAATAATTTTTAATTTGCCTTGAAAATTAAATGGGATGAAAAGTTGACCTAATATGGTTAGTTCAGACCCATTTGCAGAGTGAACCTTAGTAGGGCGCTTTAAAGGTTGTAGTTTGCCTCCGCGTAATTTATTGTAAATTTCTTCGCTGATAATAGTCAGTTGGCTACCGGAGTCGAGCAGACCTTTGGTAGGAAAGCCGTAAATTTTAATAGCCGCGTAAGGTCTGTTGTCGTTTAGTAGAGATAGGGAAATGTTTAAGGATTCCTTGGATTGTAAATCATAGCACTCTTCCGATACAGGTTCCCACCACTCGGAAGGGGTGATTCCAATCGGATAAGAGTTTACGCGTGAGAGGACGGGCTCGACGATCGGCGATTTTCGATCGCCTGAAGCCCGTTTTTTTTGCAGTATGGGCAATTTTGGGTTTCGAAGCCCTTAAAGCCACATACCAGGCATAACAACCCGCCTTTGTAGGCTCGGCATTGTTCTAAGGAGTGGTTTGGTTGGCGGCAATTAAGACACTCATATCTCCTCGGTGGTGTATAGCCACTCACCAAGTATTCTAGGGTTCTTGACGGCTTTGACCCTCCCTCTCGAGCGGGTTCATGGCCTATAGGTTTACTGGACGAATTTGGGTTTTTGGGTTCGTTTTTACCATTATTTTCCTTATTAGGTAGGTTGGGTTTCATTTCTTTGTTTTTGGTAAAATATTTTTCCTGTGGCTTAGAATTCGATGAACGATTCGTATATTTATTATCGTTACGTGCTGGTTTTCCCGCTGAAACAAGATTGGTTGTTTTCTCCGAGCCAAAAACTTTTGCAAAGAGTGAGAAATTGGAGGCGTCTATCATATGGCCAGCCTCCAATAGCTCCGCGAGGTTTGCAAGGGGCTTCCAGAGCAAAGCCTTTTTATAGTCCGCTCGCATATTTCTTCTGAGAATGTCTAGCCTTTCTCCTTCAGTCATAGGGTTTATCATTGAACGAAACATTCCTTCCATCTCGTAATAGAAGTCTTGGAATGTTTCGTTTCTCTGCTGTCTTCTTTGATAAATTTTACTCCGGACTAGTGAATCTAGTTCCGGATGAGCGAAAGTTTTTCTGAGCTCCGATACTAAATGGGCCCAGTTGCCCAATCTTCCAGCTGATCGCATGGACATGTACCAGCTAAGGGCTGGACCTGTGAATAGGTGGAAGGCAGAATCGAAGAGTTCTGGCTCCGCAATATTTTCGGAAAGGGCCAGCTGAAACACCAAATGCAGAAACTCGTTTAACTTGAGTCCCTGGTCAGTGCCAGCGTACTTTTCGACCTTCCATTTTGACACCGGTAAGGATTTACGACTGTAAGGTCTATTGGTTGGGTCCCAAACGGGCAATGAAGTGCTTGGTAGGTTACCTTGGACCAGCGATGCAGGCACTTGGCTGTGCATCTGACTGGCCATGCTAGAAAAACTTTGACTATTGACTGGTCCCATCCTACTGTTCGGTACGGGGTTATGAATCCAGTCTGGTCCCCATGACAACGGAGTATATCCGGATGATGACCGCAATGGGGTGAAAGCGGGTTCCCTAGAGACATAAGGTGTTAGCTTCCATCTATCTCCCGAAAATTCTGGGCCCGCAAACAAAGATGTTTGGCGTGGGGTTTCTATAACGCTAGATAAGGGAAACCAAGACTCGATTTGTGGGGACGAGGGATAGGTCGGCGTACCCGGCGGTAAATTATAAAAAGAGCTAGGGTTGATCGATGACGCCATTCTCGGCACCGTGTTCGCTAAAGTGGGATTCGTTAAAGTATTAATTGCTGGGAAACCAACGGTGCTTCTAGCGAAAGTATCTTGGTGTTCAATACTTATCCCACAACTTCCTCTGTTCGCAGAAACTTGTTTCCAATGATCATAATCGGTCACTTGTATTGGACCCCTACTTGTCTGTGTCCCTCGTGACCAGACCGGTTCTGAGAAGTCCACCTGCCTAGTGGATGCCTCTCTCCCTGCCACTGACTCTTTCGGCACTGTTCCTGTATAAATAGTTTGACCTGTCGTATTTGCTGTACTACCGATGTTTGTATGACGGTTGGAATGAACATCTTTAAACTTTCTTAAAAGATATAGTTCGTGTTCGAGCTTCAATAAACCCTCCCTAACATCATCATTAGTCCGCATATCTTCCGATCCCATCAATCCCAATCTCCGAAGTGACCCGAAAATATCATCGTCAACCGATGGCTGACGAACGGTCTCTGTCTGACCAGTCGAGGTTGTAACCGGATCACTGAAAAGCCAGTCCAATCCAAGATTTTCTCTTGGGGTTTTCTTATAGAAAAACTCCCAAAGTAGTGACAAAACTGTTATCAAAATTTCATTGAGCTGTGGGTGTTCCCCTGGTGCTATGTAGCCTTTTACTAGCTTGGCCCTATTTCCTAAATGCAACAGAGCTGACTGGCATCTAGGCGGTACATCCCTGGTTGAGCTTTCAACTGTGGCCTTGATCGATCGTATTTTCTCCTCGCAAGCCACTACCTCCTCATTTGGATTCCGTTTCAACGAACACTTCCCAAGACCGTCTTCCGCTTTCTCCTGCTTCAATCTTTCCCTTAAAACTCGTCTTTTTCGGCACATCGTTTCATCTTGTCCGAATACGATATCCCTAATCTCTAACTCAAAATCGAGTTCATCTTCGTTAAGATGGTCGACGCGAATATCGTAGAATAGTTTATTTAAATCTTCCTCCCTAATTCCTATACTTTGGCCACCTTCAGCCATTTCGAATTCTAGTTCCTTTTTTTGGAAATTCAGTAAATAAATGAGAAAATTATAATACAAAAACCTAGCCTATATTTTATAACTAGAAAGAGTTCAATTCAATGCTACGTGAAACAATATAATGAAAAATAGTGATGCAATATAAATTCAATTTTAACTCTACTATTTACAATCCGACGCCTTTCAAAAAACTTCTTTTAATCGCTGTGAGTGACTCGGACCAATAAGAGCGCAGCAAGAGATTCAAACAAACCTTTACCCCAGCCAGAAATCCCTCTTCCCTGACGTCACTAAAGAGCCCTCCAGAATAACCAACGACAAACCATTCGTGGGTCTCCCCGAGCAGGTCTAAAAATATTCGTAAACTATCAGTTGGAGAATATTTTCATCATTTTACGTGGATCGCCAATTGTAACAATCTCCTTTGACGTCCCTACGTCTATGGAGCGGACGTCCTTACGTCCTTAACCGGCTAACCTCGTTCTCTTCTATCTCAGGGTCGCGTATGACCTGCTTAGGGGACACACAAATCCAAAACCGAGGTGGACGACAACAAAAGCAAACCACTTCCATGCAAGGCTAGTAGGTCATGATTGAAAGAGACAATTTTACATTTTATTTATTTTTATTCTTATTCATATTTGTTTTGGGGGTTAGTGTGTTTGGTTTAGTACCGTTGCGGCCGTTTGAGGAAGTAGGAGAGAAGCATACCTTTGATGGTCGACAAGGGGGCGACGAGCGAGGGGAGAGCGTGGGTTCATGACCGGTTCCGGATGTTTGCTAACCCTGTTCTTCGCTTTGTTCTCGGTGTCGGGCTTGCACTTCACAATGGCAATTCGACGGGGGTGATTCTTCGCTGGGCGGTGGATTGCCGTGAACACTCAGGGGGCTGGCTTGGCACTGATGGGTCACCCTTGGCGACGGCGGTTTGACGGTGGTGGTTCCTGTCGGGCGGCGGGGCGCCGCGACCACTGGAGAGCTTGCTTAGCACTAATGAGGCCACACTTGGCGACGGCGGTTTGACGGTGGTGGTTCCTGTCGGGCGGCGGGGAGCCGCGACCACTGGAGAGCTTGCTTGCCACGTGAGTCACACTCGGTGACGGCGTTTCGACGGTGATGGTTCTATGCCGAGCGGCGGGGAGCCGCAACCACTGGAGAGCTTGCTTAGCACTAATGAGGCCACACTTGGCGACGGCGGTTTGACGGTGGTGGTTCCTGTCGGGCGGCGGGGAGCCGCGACCACTGGAGAGCTTGCTTGCCACGTGAGTCACACTCGGTGACGGCGTTTCGACGGTGATGGTTCTATGCCAAGCGGCGGGAGCCGCAACCACTCGAGAATCTGCTGGGCATTTTTGTCTCACTGAGCGTCGGCGTTTCGAAGGGGTTGCTTCTTGGTCGGGCGGCGGAAAGTCGCGTCGATTTTCCTTCCGGACGGCGGAGAACCGGTACAGCTTACGGATGCTTGTTTCGCACTTTCGGGCTCACAAAAAACACTTGCGGCGGCGGATCAACGGTGGTGGTTCCTTGCCGGACGGTTCGAAGCCAAGGCCACTTAGGGAACTCGTTTAGAGTCCGTTCCGAGCTGACACGCGGTGGTAGGTTTCGGTTCACACGATTTTTCCCGGACACGGTTCTTTTCACGTCCGATCGCTCTCGCTGTTACTGCCCGAATCTCCGTTTATTCTCCTCCTCTTTTTCTTCTCCTTTTCTCTCCCCCTTTTCGCTCCGGATCTTGCGATGACATTTTCTATTTCGCCCTCTTAGGGGTGATTCACTACTTAGCGTTAGTGGGTACACGGTTAAGGTGGAATAACCGGTCATGTACCAAATTATTCCACCTTTTGGGTACTGCATGCTGAGTCTCACAAAATATAATCTTGTTAGTTTTTTTTTTGTCTCGTATTTATATGAACAAACTTTAAGGCAGTTAGTCGGCTTATTGTTGCCGTATTCGGTAACAATTTACGTATCTTTATTCCTTTCTCTTCCCAAAACTCACAGAATGCTGAGCTTTGAAATGGTGGACCATTGTCGCTCTGCATAATTAGTGGAAATCCCCACCACTTGAAAATTTCCAGGAGTGCAGAATTAGTGCTATCAGCATTGATGCGATGCATCTCAACGACAAATAGGAATCTTGAATAGGTGTCGACTACTATGAGGAATTCGCCAGACCCATATCCTGGAACTTTCAGAAAGTCGATTTGGATGATCTCCCAGGGGCCCTCCGGCAATTCTCGTGCCGATAATGGAACCGGCGGATTACTTCTCGACAGCAGTACACATGTTTCACAATTTTTAATGAATTTCTCGGCTTCAACACTCATTCTGGGCCACCAGAAAAAATCTCGCATAATGCGTTTCATCGCTACTTCGCCAATATGCCCACTATGTGCTGATTCCATGGCTCTCATTCTCAATTTTTTTGGTAGGATGATGCGATCGCCTTTACAGATCAACGCCCCGAGACTGTGAAGATTCTTTTTGTGGGCTTCAAACTTCCGTAGATTTTCCGGCCAAACGTTATGTTCCAGTGCAAAACGTAAGTTCTTCATTTCATCGTCTTGTTCTGACTGCATCTCGATCTCACCCAACGTAATTTCCATGCACCCTGCATCCAAGCTGCACAGTACATGACAATCACTTTCTTCATCGAATGGTTTCGGTTCCTGAGTGCAACGAATTAAGCGTGATAACGCATCCGCTATGTTGTCTTCTCCTTTTATTCTCTCCAGAGTGAAATCATACGGCTGTAATCTTAGCGCGTATCCTTCCGCTCTTGAAAATGCTCGCTTCCCGATTCTGTAGTTGGAATGGAAAATGAATTCATTTGCCGATGCATCAGTACGAATTATAAAAGGTCGGCCGGTGAGATAGAACGTAAAGCGCTCGACACCCCATACTACTGCCAATGCCTCTCGGTGAGACTGTGGGTAATTTCGTTCCGAGGTCGTTAGTGATTTGGATGCACACGCAATTATCCTTGGTTTCCCTTCTGAGTTGTATTGAGCCAACACTGCTCCTAATCCTACAGCAGAGGCATCAACAAATAGCTCGGTTCTATCTGTAGCACTGTAGTATCCTAATGTCTGTATTGTTTCCACGGCTATGGTTTGCAATGAAGTAAATTCAGCTTCTTCTGCGTCTGTCCAGTAAAATCCTGCAGCATTTGCTAACTTCCTTAGGTATTGGGTCTTCGTTGCACGATCGACAATGAATTTGTCGACAAATGTAATTAAACCAAGGAAGCTTTTGACCTCGGCACATGAAGTCGGTGTTTTGAAATTTTTTATTGCGTTTATCTTTTCTTGATCAATACGCCATCCTTCAGCTGTAAGCTCAAATCCTATAAACGTTACTTTTTGGCTACTGAAGACACATTTTGATTCATTTACTTTCACATTATGGTCTTTTAGTCTTTCTTGGACTGCGGCTAGATTTCTGTCGTGTTGTTCCTTTGTTTCTCCGAAGATTAAAACGTCATCTTGATAGCTACATACATAGGGTGACCATATGAATTTTTTCCAAAGGAGGACAATTCACCTGAATTGGGCGAAAAAGGAGGACATTTGGTTGAAAAAGGAGGACATTAAAACATCAATCAATTTTTAGTTTTTAATATGAATAAGAATATTATATTTGTTAGATGTTTGCACAGTAAAGTCTGTTGGAAGAAGTTTTTGTAAGTAGGGGCAAATACAACGCATTCTTCTATTTTATCAACATAACAGATTACTTTATTAACTCCAGATGCAGCGTTTCATACTCTTATTATAGTCTACATAAAGCACTTTTTAATTATAAGCTACCAGCAACATCTTTTTATTGGAAAGATTGTAGCTGCAACTTATTTTAAAATCAGTAGTTCACTAATGTTGAATGTTATTATGCTGGCATTTTCAGCGATATTCCACAGAATTCTAACAAGAATCATTGTTTACAATTCTGAATACTTTATTGCAAACATGGATAACTGACCGAACATTAGGTTCTATAAGGACCGAATACAAGATGCTTATTTGTCCAGCGATTTTTTTAGTGCCATTGAGAATCACAATTTAAGGCATGTGAATTAGAATGATACCGTTAACTGTATGACCATAAAGTTCTCAATTGAACAAATTCTAAACTGTTTAGATTTAGACTAAAGAAACTCAAAACTGTTTATATTAGTTTAAGGTATTTATATTCCTCTCTAGGCATGACGAGGTGGCTGCTCTTAGCCTGTTCAATTTCATATTATTATTCTTACATATCCAAGAAGCATACACACATTTTTATACAGGATCTCAGCAAAACGTTATGGAACGTACACACGGTCAAGCAGTTTGACCAACATTGACTCCACCTCTCGTTTATTCAAACATCCATCAAGTTTTACTAACAGCGACACGAACAATCAATTTATTCGACCAACAATATCACACACGAACGACCGAAGCACCAACTCGAGCATCAACCATCAAAAAATATATGGAGGTTTGTGCAACCTCACTACAAATGCTCAAACATGTTCGGCGAACCTTGACTCCACCCCCGACAACTCAAACCAAAATCAAACCGTTTTAATTTTTTCCAACCGAGCCGCCAACTGTCAAATGGTTGATCGAAGAACTTCACACGTTCAAACAAAGCAGCAACCGAAGCGTTTTCTTGGGGCGGAGCCAATGTTCGTCAAACTGCTTGACTGGTGTGTACGTTGCATTAAACTTTTACCGAGAATCGCAAACGCATCGCACGGTACACACTCAGTTTTTATTTCTGCAGCTCGGCAAAAATCCGCACATCTGTGCACCAGCTAAATAAATAACTAATATTTCGGCAAAAATAGCGTTTGTTAGCTGTTATTATTTGCTGATTATCAGCAATTTTGACAGAAATTTCGGCAAAAAAACGCAAAAAACGTGCCCAATTGTGTGTTCAAAAGGAATTTGACAGGTGTTTACTCGTAGAAAATTTTGAGAAGCATTTGCATTCTTTTTTCCTAATCCCCTCACAATACAGAAGCTTTTGATATGTTTGACACCTGTATTACTGTAACTCACGCCTTTCGTTTTATATATTTACATTAATTTTATTCCAAAACTTAAAGGAAAATATTTTAGAATTAAAACCAGAAACGCAAACGTGTAATGTTTTGTTATTGTTTGTTAAACTAGAATTTCTCCAGCAATAGTTATTCATGCAACTGTTTTTCAATTTCCAAAAAGGAGGACATTTTAGCGCAAAAGGAGGACATCTGATTTTTAATGAAAAAGGAGGACATGTCCTCCTTTAGGATACCATATGGTCACCCTATACATACACCTTCGCATCCTGCCAGAATTGTGCGCTCCATAACTTCCTGAAAGATGTCAGGTGAGTTGCACAATCCGAATGGGAGTCTTTTGTAGCGAAACATGCCAAATTCCGTCATAAAGTTTGTCAAGTGTCGTGATTGTTCGTGAAGTTCAATATGAAAGAATGCACTGGATAAATCTATAGTAGAGAACCATTTTGCACCTTCTAAATTGGCAATGATTTTGTCCAAACTAGGCATTGCATATGGGCTCCGCAGAATGTATCGGTTTGGACCTCGCAGATCTACGACGAGCCGGAAGTCATTAGGTCCTTTCGGCACAACAAGCATAGATGAGCAAAAGGATTGGTCCATCCCATCTGTTACACGTTCTACAATATCTGCGGTGATAAGTTCATCAAGCCTGCTATTCACCACCTTTTTCATTGCAGCCGGAATATTCATATAAATGTTCCGACATGGTGTCTTCGAAGTGTCGTAGTAAATTTTCACGGCGGGAATGCTGAATTTGGGAAATGGCTTGCCGTTGCTCACAAAAGAAATATTTCGCCAAATATTACTGATTTCATTCTTGGAAGTACTGTCGCTGATTGGAACTTTTAATCCCAGGAGCAGAATGCTATACCTAACTGCAGTAGAACGACTTAGTAGCGAGCGTAATTCTTTGACAACGTAGAACTTTTCGAGAAGTATTGGACGGTCATCTGAAATGTACATGAATGCTTCGAAAGTACATAACACATGTATACCATCCAAAGTCGCGTATGCTTTTAACGGGCGATCAGTGCCGACTTGTATGTTATGTAAACCGAATAGCTATTTGCCGTCAGTTGTTCGAACATCGGTTCCGTCAAAGTATTGACTTCTGCACCAGAATCGATTAAAAACGTGCATGGCATTCCCGCCACCGTAGCGTTTATGACTCCGTCGTCCATCGACTCATACTCCACCACGAGAGTATGGTCGTGAATTGTATTTATCGGTTGATAAACCTAGCAAATCAAACTAATTAATTTGAATCTTCTCTTAATTAGATATCACCTAGATGGGCTTTAACAAGATAAGCTCGTGAAATGCGAAAAACTTTTATCTATTTTTTTTAAAATATATATATATATTTTTTTTGTACATCGAATTCAAACATTTCATCATAAGTTAGTTCAAATGTAGAATAATTTTATGATTTGCCCATGGTGATATTGTACGAAATATTAATTTAAACTTCACTTACAGGTTTTTTTTCATCTTACTCTCTGGGCATTGATTCCTGCTTAGCTCCAACCGCAGCCACTTCTAACGGATCTTCGCTTATCTTCTGGTTGCCAAAAAGCCTCTTGTTTCTAGGCACTACTGGCACATTACAGGCTCGCAGTAAGTGGCCGACGCCGCCGCAGTTATGACACGTCATCTTTGTTGCAAAGCATCTCTCCGCAGAATGGTAGATACTGTTGCACCGGGTACAACGCTCCGGGACTTGATAATTTGTAGCTCTCCATACCATGTTACCTCTCACTGGACGTTGCCCTCGACCGCCACCAAGGTTGAATCTTTGATTCGGATTTCTTCCATACGCCGTAATGTTACGCCTTGTCACGAAACGCGAATGTCCAGCCTTAGCGTGTACTGCATTAACCGATACTAATGAAGATTCCGCAAGGCCTTGCTTTTTTGAAACGTATTCCTCATTCAAACGAATGGTTTCGATTTCCCTGACCTTGTCAAGCAAGTCTGCTAGTGTTCCTTTCTTGCCCATTAATTTAAGAGCAGCGATTCTTACTTCTTTATGCTTGGCCTGCTCTGCTACTGTTCCGAGAATCTCTTCAAATTGTTTTCCTTCCGAGTACTCACATTGCCTTGCCGCTAGACTGACTCTGCTGATAAATGCCAGATCGGATTCATTGAAGCATGAGATCCGATGTTGAAGCGAAGTACAGTTTGAGCCGGAACATGGCGTTCGAATAAGGACTTATTTCTTCATTTGGAGCATCGATGGGTGATTCTGTAGACTGGTAGATCTCTAGCAGCTTTGAACCCGCTTTGACTTTCAATATTACGAATTTAGTCGCCTCATCGGCTATGCCTGCTAATGCCAATGAATTGTTCAGAAGATCCATCCATGCTTCGAAGTCCACCCTAGAGATATCTTCTCCTTCTACGCTCGGCTTGCACGCAGGTATATTAATCGATGACACGGACATCTGGTTCATTGATGAAACGAACTGCGATAGCTCAATTGCATTGTTGCTTTGACGACTAGTCTGACGGTGTCTTATACTTGATGGACCCAGATCATTTTAGAACTCTACGCTGTCCACTTCACTCTGGGAAGACGAAACCCCGGCTTGCAAAGAACGGATTGTTTCTTGCGCCTTGGCAAGTTGATCCGCGAGTAGAGCGTTGCTGGAGTTAGCTTTAGATAAATCTTTCAAAGCTTCCTCAAGTTTGGTGCTCTTTCTTTTCCTGTTAATACAATTATGCGGTTTTATATTATGTAATCCTTTCTTTTTTTTAATTGTGTCGCGATAATGGTACTTATACTGTACACACTTTTTTTTTGCAAAATCTTAAAAGGGCTATGTAGGCTTATCTTCTTTTTTTTTGCCTTCGTGCATGTAGCGTAACTTTCTTTCTCTGTCTTACCTTTTTTTTGCCAATTCCTTTTTTTTGGCGCTTTCTTGTAACGTAATCTTTTTGCTCTGGCTTACCTTTTTTTTACCATTTCTCTCCTTTCTTTTTTTTTGTGGTCTTATCTGGTTTAATCATTTCCCTTTTTTTTTTTTATGGCTTACCTTCGTTTTTTTTGCCAAAGTTTGTGGAATAACGCTTATCTGATTTTTTTTGCCACGCCTTTTTTTTCTTTTTTTTTTCAGGTGAACTAAACCCTTTCTATTATCGCCATGTAAAATATTAAATACTTCAAGATTTGGTCAAATACTTACTTGGTGGGAGTGCAAACCACGTCATTGTGGTGACGCTTGGATTCCATCTTCGCTTTGGGCTCTTCCGAATAAACCATCCGCAACAAATATGTAACACTGAATGTAGGAAAACCTCCACGTTGTACTTTGTACCAACTTCCATGGTTGCTATGATTGCATTTGAAATATTGAAATTCAAATATGCTATAATAGCTATAATTTATTTGGTTGGTTTGTGTACTAGATAATATTATGGAATGCTGGATGGCATCTAATTTCGACAAGAAAAATAATATGGTTTCATTTACACTGCTAATAATATTTTACATAATGAGTAAAACTCAAATTTTGATATTATTTACTTGCTTATTTGTTTTCCTTTGTATATCAATCATATATCCCACACTGAGGGCGCTCAACTTTCAGGGCGACTGGAATCGATTGGCCCAGGATCAAGTCCAGAGGAGAAGAATATTATCCATGTGTGCGGTGCACAACGTCACGAATGAGACGGAAACGGACCCAACAATGTGCGGTGCACAACGTCAAAAACGGAAACGGGAAATGGACTCTTCCTTCCGGGGGTGCAGTCAAAATTTTGCTACTGGCTAACACTCAACAGGCCAGAGAACAACATGTAATCCATGTGCAAGGCGAACCGATATCCACAAAAGATTACCGGAAGGGTCTTATAATGGATCGGCTCGCTGGGATACAATGTTGTTTCTTGTTGAGGCTCCAGCAGCGGGGATCTTGACTGAGGAAAGCAACAGATTGTCCGTGTGCAGTCGAAACGGTGTCCACATTAGATTACCACTGGTGGGGTCTAATGTGGATCGTATCGAAGGGACAATTCTTGACTGTTTGATTCCTCCAACGATGCTCCGATGAGCGGCAGAACGGGTGGACTGTATGGTAGTGGATCAGCAGCAGCGATCGGTTCTCTTGCAGCGGCGCAGTGGAAACTGGATTTGGATGGTGGTCTGATAGCAGAATAAAACTCCGGGTTCGCTCTTCCTCTCGATGTATATTCGTTGACAGTCAAATACAAAATTCAAATTTATTTTTTGTTTTCGATTTAAGGGAAAGGTACTATTTTAATGTACATCTATAGACTAAACTAATCATAGGTTCGAATCAATTATCGCAAATTTCATACATATAGATAACACACAAAAGTATAAACAAAAATTACACGTTCGGAACCGAACACCATGATTTTGGTCTAATAATTCATTATTTTGATCAATAACTTTCTTCATATGATCCAAAATGTTAGGAATATGATGATATGATTTTATAAATCATGGACAATTTTTTACATTTGGTTTTCACTACGCACTAAATTAAAGGAATATCTTTTACTGAATTGTAAAATTATTTAAAAACGAATTTCCGAAAGGTGTTTATATGAACTTTTGACCCATTGGGAAGATCCATTAATTACGTAACGCAAAAATTGGTCATTTCCAAACCCTCCCCCCTCCCCTATGTCACACTTTTTGTATGAATCATTTGAAATTTTTGAATGGATTGTCACACTTCAGGCAACCCCATCCCCCCCAAACGTTACGTAATTCATAGATGCCCTCATACTTGATTATGATTTTTTTCCTTCGTCGCCTTGTTTACAGTCTACGAACGCGTTGATAAACTCACGAATTGAACTGTAATAATCTTATGCTACACATCTGTTAAAACAGCATGCAGTCAAAAAATCAGGAGGGTTATATACAAGATACGATAGCCCGACGTAAACTACGTAAAACAGATCATAAGATAATTAATTTGCTTAGAGCTTAGAGTGATTGAAATTTTGACTTTTTCGCTCCCCTATGCTAGAACGATAACATTTGCTGTTTTGATGAACCTCCTAAATTTTCAACTGAATTGGTTGTAATTTAACTGAGTGCGTGCAGTTTGAAGCTTGTATGGAAAACGTCCCGTATGTGAGAGATTGTTTCGTGAGGCGGCTCATTAACTATTTAGGGGGAGATCCCCCATCGCCGGAAACCTCCCAATACCGGGCACTTCTTAAAACGACACTTGCAGAGGTCCTTTCTTCATCTTATTAAGTACAAAAGGAAGCTTTTGAAAAGGCTTTTAACGGCATGGAATTTCAGATCTTCAGGTGGTAAACTTTGTACAAAATTTGAAATTGAATAAAAATGATTAAAATTTTGATGTTTCGCGTTGTTTCGGAAGGTTTGCATCAACAATATTAAAATCAATCTAATACATTCTGATTATGTGAAGATGGTCCATATTAGCCATATTTTAAATAATGATCATGATTAGTTAGATGTACCATGTAATTGTGGTGCACAATCAATGTCTTTCTGATAAACGTACAGATTCTGTTTTTCAAATAAGTAGTACGACATTAGTTTTTATGAATCAATCCATCAATGTCGTCAAAACTATGCATGTGCACCAATCGATGTTGAACAAGTGCAATAATTCCTTCCAAAAACAAACGATTATTTTTTAAAGAGTTTGAAGTTTTTAGAGAGTTTGAAGAGTTTGAATCACAAACATGTGCCTCTATTTGTCGTATTAAGGCGGGTTTGCTTCAGCAACGACAATAGAGGCTCGCTTGCCACCGAGCGTCCGACCAGGTGCGGTGTGTGATATCTCATAAATCTTTCGCAATATCTCATAAAAATACCTTAAAATCACAGACAAACAGACATAACACTCGTCAAATTTCCATCGTTCACTGATTTACTGGTCGTTTTAAATAATCATTAGTTGGCCAATCGATCACTCGTGGCGCCCGCATCGGATTTGCTCGAGTTTGACGTTTGCTCACTACCGCCATCTGGTTCGTGATTTGCCCAACTAACTGGAATCAACAGATGTCGTTAGTGTTTCAACGACGATGTATTTGATGTGTGAATGTTCAATGTGTTATGTCTGTTTGTCTGTGCTAAAATGGCAAACTTAACTATGTGTATCTTTTACAAAAAAAGAAAAAATCTGACTTCCCTCACAAGACATCAATAAGAAAAATTAAACTTAGATTGATGAATAATAATATATGGTCCGTGGTCCCCCGTGCGGCGTAGTTTAGTCTTGCAGGTATCAGATGACCGCTGGACGGCTGCCATTTCCGGATGATGCTTCTGAACCTATTGATGAATTGCTTCGTGTCTTCGGCCTTCCAATCACCTTTGTATACAACGGAGCTCAGTTGACCAATAATCCTTTAACAGTTTTCGAAACATTTTCACGTTTTAAATTGTCCACCGTGTACTTTTCCCACGATATTAGATCGCTTGAAATAATTGTGCAATGCGCGCCGCAGTACTTCCTGTTTTGACGGCATGTTTTAAAAAAATGAACATATTGGAGTAAAAGTGTATGAGCGACATTTTCTGAATATTCTAAGGATTCATTCACATAAGGAAATATTTTTCAGAAAGCATTCATGTTATCATAGAAAAGTATTAAAGTATTGAAATTCCCGTTTTTTAGTGGCCACCCGTTACCTGGCAGGTCGCAAGCAATATAGGACTCTGCCAGATGTTGGGGAAGTTTGGGAAGCTTTGAGCTATACCATATTTATTGGTACTCTATGACTACTATCAAAATGATAAAATTAGCGAAGAATAAGAATTTGAGCATTCTGAAATGGGTTCGTATTGCTCTGCCATTTGTATGGAATGTAGACAAATAAACAAATAAAGTTTCATAAATAATAAATAAACCATGCGAGAAAAGGCATCCCAAAGAGCACTGCTGAGCTTAACCCACGTGTTGACAGAATCGAGTTCGGAATATTAGTCATATTCGGGATTTGCGTTAAAACGGTACATCAAATTTAATCAAAGACTTTACAAAATGAAAGCATATCGCTTCTCAAAAGCCATGTTCCCAAGCTAGAAGGAAGCAAGGTGCTGGAACCAGAATCAGCAATTATGCATAAGCGAAACCAAGTTAGTTTAACCTGATTGGTAGAATTTTTTTCCTTCTTCCTATGAAACCAAAGTTTTCACTCGATATGGAACCATATGTGAGTAAGGAAACCGGCAAGCAGATGTACATATACACTAACATGACTGTGCAAGGAGGGCAGATGAGAGTTGAAGTGAGTTGATTAATGGAATGCTTGTATCAACAGTTTTTCCTACTGCCGGTACTTTTGGCTCATCACACTAATTACGTACCGTGTTTCATCATGCTCCAGCAGCAACTTTTAGCTAATACTGATGATGCGGACGGTTATCTACCCTTTTGCTTCCCTCGAAAACATCGATTGACTTGGCCACTGAATACCGATTACTAGCTTTGCCTTTACTGCTTTCACAACGCCCACCAAAAGGGAGGATGCTGCAGACAGATAAACGGTTCATAAATTTTTCATGTCTCAGAGCTGGAACTGTAACAGGGCATCAAACAACTGCATAATGTCGTTAACGGATTCCAAAACTGTTCGCAACTGTCAATATTCTAATCAACACTATTTTTTCATCGGCTCGATTTTTTTTTTCAAAGGTCCATACGTAAATAGTGTAAGGTCCTAAACGTAATAATGATGCAAGCTTCACAAAATATACAACTGTTTATCCTTTCTAGCGTTCCTACGGATTTCAACCAAACCCGCATAAAACGAAACCAAAGTATTAGCATCAATGCTTTGAATATTTTAATAATCATAATGTGTTTAGTGCACTCCACCATAATTGGCTTTACAACCGGAGTGAAGCAAACCGAAAATGCACAGATGAGAGATTTCGAAAACCGAATAGCTGGTTCAGCTAACCCAAATTTAGTCGATATCCTGGTTTGGTTAACAGACCGAATCGTAGGTACCGACTCAATAAGCCAAGTGCTAGCTTGGAAGCGCCACTGACGTATATTTACAGTACAAAAGCGAGATGCTCTATAACGACAAACCAAGACAATATTATCTAAAGTAAAATCACTACAGATAATGGATTCAAAGGAAAATGGTGTTCAAGGCACCATAAAAATGAATAAATTACGATGAGAGTTGGGCAAGAAAAAAGTTTCTATTTGCAGCTGGTTTTACTTCAGAATAAGATGCCGATATTAAATATTTCTAATTAATAAAAAAAAACATTTTGATTGTTTTTAATGATATCATTTTGTTGAATTGATTTTAGATGAACATGCAATATAACACTAGTCCTTAAATTAAAGTGTGCTTTTTCTACTTTTAACAATGTGAAAAATGACCACGAGAGTGAATTTTTCTAAAAAATAGTACAAATTAAAATCGATTCCAAATTCGGAGCCATCAATCTACGACAAAAACTCGTGTCCAACAAATTACGCGGGAACAAAGTTTAATCTAATTTTATGAAAAAACTATCCCCTACCTATCACACCCAACTTATCCCGATCCACTGGAAAGCAGTCCATTTCCCGCAGAACGTAACATTCACGAAGAGGGCCGCTCGTCAGAAAGTAAAATGTGAATATTCATGCCATATCAATTTTCATCGTCATCATATTCCCAGCGCAGCCTTGGCCGGTCGTCAGCTGACGGGCCTCCTTGTTGGTAGCAACGGTTTGCGGGAATCTTCAGCACCGGCATAGGCAAAAGTTGTGCTCTGTGATCGCTGCAACCAGTCTAATCTAGGCGAGGAATAATCGAAAAATTTATCACTGAAAATCCCTCATCTCTCGCTGACTATGACTTGCCCGTTCCTATATTCCAGAACGTACGCGATGTGATGCTGATGGTTTGGATGCCATTTGAAGAAACATGTTTGATGTGGCGCATCCTGATTCCTGAAGAGTAAAGACTTGTCGGCGTAAGTTGGTCGCTGGGAATCAATTGCGTGGTAAACCATCCATCTGATTCTTTGGTAAGTGTAACAACAGTTATGGATTTGAAAGTAGAATTCAAAAATGACATACAAAATGTTATCGCACATCCTATTTAACAGACTAACACCGCTGAGACGGAATAATCAGTCAGGTTTTCGTAAGGGCCGTTCAACGTCATTTATTCGGATTGCAGACGAAGCGTCAACGTTTGTTGATGCCTTAGGTGGATCGAAGCAGGGTTATGAGCTTTCAAATTTGCTGTTCAACATTGTACTCGAGAGTGCGATACGGAGAGCAACGGCACTATTATCATGCTTTGCAGAAAACATCGACCTCATTGGAATCGATCGTAGAGCAGTAGTGAAGGCTTTTGTCTCAGTGCTCCCACTAAATAGGGAGACGACGAGAATAGGCATGTTCTTTGGTTCTACTAAGAAGAAGTGCATGGTTGCGGGTAGAGACAGGAGAAAACCTAGTGATGTGAGAGCCGAAGTAGTGCTTGATGATAATGTGTTTGGATTTGTTGAAGAATTTGTTTATTTTGGAACACTTGTAACGTTTCTCATGTAGTGTGAAGACGTTTTGTACTGCGAATAAGGCCTTCTACCGCTTACATAACCAGCATAGGTCCCGCAGCATGCAGATGAAAATGAAATACGCCTTTTGCGGACATAAACCGTGGACGTTAAACTTTGGAGCTTGCAAGGTACACTACATACAATACTCGAAGGGGAAACAAGAATATGGTGTGTGGAGCAGACACATATATATCTAGATCAACATTTGAAAAGGGCGTAATAGCCTAAATTTATTCCTTCTGGTTCCTCTTCTACATATATAGCAAAATATGTGGACGAAAAATCAGAAGGGATAAATTTTGGCTGTTACGCTCTTTTCAAATGTTGGACTAAAATGTACTTGAAAAGGAAATGTTTCGAAGGATACTGCTACTTCCTAGTACAAGCTGCAAATCATCACAGTCTGACGTACAGTGGATGGCTTAATCTGTTGCTGAACCTGCTACTGATGGATAATCGGAAGCCATATACTCCATAGTATATCAAATTCGGTGTCGTCTTTCCGTTACGTTACGTGAAAAAAGTAATAATTACTCTCACTTTTGTCGCAATTGAAAATAATGCTAAATGACAAGTATGCCTAATGACTTTATGTCAAACGACTCAGACCCACTTTTCATAAGGTACACCGGGGCAAGTTGAATTGCGGGGTAAGTTGAAACGGAAGCTGTAATTTAGATCAGCAATGACCGAATGCCCTGAATTCCTGCCATTGATTATTTTTCGCCCTTTGCAAAATTCGAAACAACTTTTTGACGTGCCAATGAAACAATTCCCAAAATGATGTTTGGAAGTGTTTGTTCATCAAATTTTCACGGTAGGTAAGCATTCAATGTTGAATAAACATAATGATTATGAAAAATCGATGGAAGATACGTTTTAATTATTGTATTTTGGTAGTTTGATATTGCTCCGCATTTTCAACCCATCGGGGCAAATAGAAATGCGTGGTGCGGGGCAAGTTGAAACAACGATTCAAAACGTCACCCTCGCAATTAAAATTTCCAGAATTCAACATGGTCCGTAAATGCATTCGGAAAACAAAAATTAATAGAAATTTGGACCTTGGACTCTAAAAATTAATTTAATAAATTTCTGCCCATCCCGTCCTACAATCTCCACTGAAGAATAGAATAAAAAGGGGCCATGTTTAAGCTGCACGGTCTAGTTTTGAGATTCTTAATCTACTTTACCTTGCTGTGCGCACCGGCACTCAAAAAATAAATCATAGAGCATGTAATTATTTCGTTAACTCCACCTTTGACTTCCCCAGCCCCCCTTTATCCAATCGAGAGTCTATGAGAGATACGCTGGTTAATTAATGTGAATTTATGAAGAAGGCACAGCCGAATTAATCAAAGAAAAGAGTATAGAGTATCAAAATCTGGAATGTGACTTTTATGCTAGTAAATAGGTATCAAGATGAGACAAGTGGGACTTGATTTTCAAATTTCTAGAACAAAGCCTACTATTTTATCAGGGTTTTAGGAGACAATTTTAAGCTAATTTAAGCAAAATCGTCAAAAATATACATAGGACTCTTATGCGAATCTTGGCAGTTTAGTCATCTTTACAACCTCGTGCATCTTGAGTCACACGGAGTACATATATTTTGTTTTTGATACGGTACAGTAAGCTTATGTCTATATACAAGGCAGTGTTTCAACTTACCCCGATATGAGGGGCAAGTTGAAACGGAGCATACAAAAACATAATTTTAGTATGCAAAATATTTATAAAAAAGTTTGGTTAGGTTGCTTATTTGTTATGTATAATCTTTGGTCCGAACTAGCAAACACCGCAAACGGATTCAAAATTTATCAAAGGGTGATTTTTTTACAGCACTTCAAAGTTCAACTTTAAAAAACCGTTTCAACTTACCCCGGTGTACCTGAAAAGACATGCACCGAGAAAATCATTCGTTGAATTGTTATTCGAGTAAATTGCTTTCGGAAAATTAGTTTTCGGTAAATTGTCGTTCAATCTTGATATTTTATTTCCAGGTTAATGTTATATTTGGGCTTTTTGTTCAGGCAAAGGTTTTTTATGAGAAAATGTAAATGTAAACGGGTAAACCCGTTAGCCATAAATACGACAGGCATAAGTATATTTAGCATACTGGACGATAAGCACAATGGCCGTTAAACATAACGGAAGATAGATGTTATGGACGTTAGCATAACATATGTGATTGTACAAATCGTGGGTGTTTATACAATGCTTAACTAAGCAAACTACTGTGTATTGTCGCAAATTGGTACTTGGGATAAGTACCTATTACTATACAGCAGCAGTTGTGTAGTTGTGACGTTACAATCACGAAAGTATGGAAAGGAATCCCAGTAAACCACATATCGTATAACAAACAGCAAATAAAGTCGCATTTGCGTCCATCAAAAATCTGAATCGCATTGTATATCAAACATTGTCAGATTATTGTCAAAGTATGTTGCATTGAATGCATCGTATACGATAATTTTTACCGTAGTGAAAATCAATCGTAATTGTGTGAATAAAAACTCGTAATGACTCATACTCCTTCCAATATCCTATATGAGTGCGAATGAATGTCTATGCGAATCGTAATACAATCGAAATCACTTCAGTCCAAACGGCTTGTTGAAGTTTCAAGCAGTTGTAAAGATTTAAATTGTGTAGTCTATGTTGTGCAAAAATCCAAATTAGTTCAAGATGTGCAGTATGGTGCAGTGGTAAGCCTGCAAATCTAATGATCACATTTTCGAGACTTGGTGCTGGCAGGATTTTTTTTCATATTTTCATGTATAATCGAAATACTGTTCTCATGATGTCGGGAAAAATCGTATAATAAAACTCGTATGTACCTATATCGCCTCCACTTTGGTACGTATAAAGCCAATCTGTGCATTATATACGATTAAGTTGATTCTTATATAATAACCTATATCAAGAGAAATAGGTACCAAAATGTTGACTGATGTTAGTTCAACATCTACTTGTGAAGATGCAAGGAACCCATACTACCGGCATAGGTGTTTCGGGAAAGACTTGTTTGTTAGTGGGTTGATTGAATAATTTTAAGGAGCTCTAATCGACAATATAGAGCGTTTGTCAAAAAAAAATACAGTAGAAAGTTATTAAAGCAAATTCATAAATTTCCTTTCAAACCGCAAAAAGTAGATCAAATTAACCCTAATCTTGCAAATGCTCCGCGTCCTATATAAAACACGGGCAATCACTCACTCTAAACGCTGACCCCACAAAGCACAACCACAAACTCGGAGTTCGCGAATGTTTTGCGTCCTGCCTGAAACACGCACGATCTCGCTTAGCTTTAGCTTAGCTTTAGCTTAGCTTTAGCTTAGCTTTAGCTTAGCTTTAGCTTAGCTTTAGCTTAGCTTTAGCTTAGCTTTAGCTTAGCTTTAGCTTAGCTTTAGCTTAGCTTTAGCTTAGCTTTAGCTTAGTTAAGCTAGCTTTAGCTTAGCTTTAGCTTAGTTTAGCTTAGCTTTAGCTTTAGCTTTAGTTTTAGTTTAGCAAGTTTAGTTAGTTTAGCTTAGTTTTAAGTTAAGCGAAGTTAGTTTAGCTTAGTTTAGTTAGCGAAGCTTTTAGTTAGCTTAGCTGAGCAAGCAGAAGCGAAGTTAGACCAGAAGCCCAGCCCTGTTCTGAGCCCAGCCCTGTTCAGCCCCACCCACCCCACTGTTCCCAGCCCCACCTGTTCACCTCAGCCCACCCACCCAGTTCCTGTTCAGCCCCACCTCACTGTTCTGTTCCTGTCTCCACCCACCTGCACCCACCTGTTCCACCCCTGTTCCTGGGCCCACTCTGTTCCACCAGCACCCTGTTCCCCACCCTGTTCCACCCACCCCTGTCCAGCTCCTGTTCACCCCAGCTCCCAGCCCCAGGCTCCCCTGTTCAGCCCCACCTCCACCCCCACCTCAGCCCCAGCAGCCTCACCTGTTCAGCTCCCACCCAGCCCCCACCACCCCTCCAGCCTCCCAGCCTCACACCAGCCCCAGCTCCCAGCCTTTAGCAGCCCAGCCTCACCAGCTAGCTTAGCAGCTTAGCCCACTTAGCAACAGCTCTTAGCTTTAAGCAGCTTTAGCTTAGCTTTAGCTTAGCTTTAGCTTAGCTTTAGCTTAGCTTTAGCTAGCTTTAGCTTTAGCTTAGCTTTAGCTTTAGCTTAGCTTTAGCTAGCTTTAGCTTAGCTTTAGCCAGCTAGCTTTAGCTTAGCTTTAGCTTAGCTTTAGCTTAGCTTTAGCTTAGCTTTAGCTTAGCTTTAGCTTAGCTTTAGCTTAGCTTTAGCTTAGCTTTAGCTTAGCTTTAGCTTAGCTTTAGCTTAGCTTTAGCTTAGCTTTAGCTTAGCTTTAGCTTAGCTTTAGCACCAGCAGGTGGATAGAGACCGTGAAGACCGTGACGTAGCAACTGTACCGCGCTAGTAACACACGGAAGTTCTATGAGAAGTTGAACCGTGAACGTAAGGATCACGTGCTACAGCCTGATATGTGTAAGGAGCGAGCGTGAGGTGATCCAAAGGTGGCGGCAACACTACGAAGAGCACCTGAATGGCGATGTGGTATAGACAACTAGAGCACGCGCGCAGGACATACCCTTTCCGGTCCGGATATCCAGAAAAGCCAGAAGGAGATTAGCCGGCTGAAATATAACATGCATGTGGATGGATGTGAATGAAAGGTGTCGTGTGCTCCATCTACAAAAAGGGTAATAAGCTGGACTGTACCAACTACCAGCAATCACATTGCTAAACGCCGCCTACGAGGTACTCTCCAAAGTTATATGCCGTCAACTATCACCAATTGCAAGAGAGATTGTTTGTCAGTACCAGACGCAAAAATAAGCGTTCCCAAATTCGTGAACCAGCAAAAATACACCGTGATTTAATTCACGGATTCGGGAACACCAGTCACGTTTTCCAGAACGTTCCCGAAAACGTGACTGTATTCCCGAATCCATGACTGTTGTTCATGAAAAAATACACCGTGAACTCGTTAGTTCACGAATTCATGAACGCTTTTTTTTTGCGTGCAGGCGGGATTCAAGGGTGAACGTTCTACCACAGACCAGGTGTTCGCCGTACGCCAGATATTACAGAAATGCCGCGAATACAACGTGCCCATACATCATCTATTCATCGACTTCAAAGTCGCATAGAATACAATCGATCGAGACCAGCTGTGGCAGCTAATTCACGGATTTCCGTATACACTGATACGGTTGATCAAGGTGATGATGGATCGGGTGATATGCGTAGTTTCGGGAGCACTCTTGAGTCACTTTGAAACGCCCAGAGGATTACGGCAAGGTGATGGTTTTTCGTGCCTGCTATTCAACATAGCTTTGGAGGGAGTAATGCGAAGGATTGACATGAGTGGTACGATTTTCAATAAGTCCGCGCAGTTATTTGGTTTCGCCGACTACATCATGCGGCACGTAACTTTGGGAAGATGGAGGAAGCCTACATCAGACTGAAGAGCGAAGCTAACCGGTTTGGACAAGTCATCAACACGTCAAAGAAGAAGTACATGATAGGAAGACGTTCAAGAGAAGACAATTTGAGCCACCCATCACGTATTTGTATCGGTGGCGACGAAATCCAGGTGGTCGAGTTCTTCGTGCACTTCGGCTCACTGGTGACTGCCGATAATAATATCGGCCGAGAAAATCCGAGACGCATCGTGGCTGGAAACCGTTATATACTTTGGACTCCGCAAGACGATCCGATCGAATAGAGTCCGCCGACGTACAAACTGACTATCTATACAAAATGCTTACGGTACGTGGAGGAGGCGAATGAACCACGAGTTGCACCAGCTATTGGGAGAACAATCCATCGTTCACACCGCGAAAATCGGACGACTGCGGTGAGCCAGATTGTCGGATAGATTTCCGGTTCTCGACAATGATCCGACGACCACAAGAAACGGGTGCGCAGCAAGCAACGTGGATCGTTCAGGTGGAGGACGATTTGCGGAACCTCCATAGTTGGCGACGTGCAGCCATGGACCGAGCTGAATGGAGAAAACTTGTATGTACTGTACAGGCCACTTAGGTGCTTAGCCAAGGAGGGTAAATGATACAATAGTTAAGGAATAGGACGAAAACAAAGGTGGTATTTTTAAAAGATGTCGCCACTACATTTAAAGTAAAATCATGTTTTTAGTATGGAGGAATCGCTGGTTCTCGCCAACGACACATTGCTGTAATGCGAAATTTGGGATAAAGGTAGTAATAATATTTTCACAGAACGATAGCATAATTTTTTTTTCATTTTTCATACTGGGATTGGGTCGTTTACTTTAAATGTGTTAGCGCTTTCTTGCCCGAAGGTTTTCTCTACTATATGAACATAAAAAGAGTTTCCACAGAATCACATACAGTTGTCAAATAACTGAAGATATTCTAAAAAGTTTGAGGAATCTGAAGGAAAAAATTGGATATCAGAAATTATGTTTTATCTGCCAAATCATGTAAGAAAAAAACCTCAAATATCTGAAGATAAAAAATACAATTTCACTGTTCTCAAACAATAGTTTTCCAATGGTCAGGCTGAACACTCACAAAGGATAACAGATCACTGAAGATACACACTAGATGTTGCGATCAGAAATAATTGATTACTTTAGAGATCGCAAACACTCGTCATTTCACCCATATTAGACCTAACACATAGTAGATAGCATCATTTGTTTAGACGAATGTTTAGCCTGGCAAAATAATCTTCTTTGAACACATAGCATAGTGCATAGCGATAAAGTGCGAGAAGATTGTAACGCATGCACCAATGCTTCAGTATTTGCATACTTTGTTCTGACGAAAGGAAAAGGGCAATAAAACTCCCAAAGCGCAGACGATA
Organism: Armigeres subalbatus; assembly: GCF_024139115.2. Lineage (NCBI taxonomy): Eukaryota > Metazoa > Arthropoda > Insecta > Diptera > Culicidae > Armigeres > Armigeres subalbatus. Next base: position 278,664,203 of record NC_085140.1, read on the forward strand.
GAACAACATTGGAAAATATTCACTTATCTTCGACGGGCGCGCCTATGCGATACGCTTAGGAAAGGCAGGGCACGAAATAGTGCAATAAAAGCAAATCGTCGCGACGGTCAGCAACATAGTGCAGGCAGATAATTTTCGGGTAGAACATTTGAGTCAGAATAGGAAACGTAGGTAAAACATTAGTTGTAAGAACACTGTATATATACCAAAATTATTGTAGAAATAAATCAGTCTTTTTTTACACCAAAGCAAGACGGTCCAATTATTCAGCTCACATCCGAAAGCTTTGTTATTTTCTTCAAGCTTCACTTTAGAATAGCTTCCCGAATGAGAGGAGGAACTGACTAAAGATCGAACTTGAAAAATATCACTGCCATTTGAGCATCATCTATCAGGGAAGGAACAATTTGGTGTCCTCCAGAGAGGAACTCACGAACAACCGTCTTGCGTTTGGAAAACTTCTGACTCGGGAAAGATCGCAGTGTCTGATCTGCATCTTAATAGGTCTACTAAGTGGATAGTAGCTGCCAGAGAGTGTCTTTACTGAAAGAACTCTAACTAATTGCTAACAATTTCCAAGTTGTGGAAATTGAATATCATCAAATTCAATTGAAAAGTCATAACAATTGTGTTGGACTAAGCTTTGCACTTTGCATTCGATACATTCCAAGCAGCAGAATGTCGAAACTTATAAACAACCCTAACGGTCATTGCCGCCTTTGCACTAATAAAGACAGCAAAGATAACATGGTTGCATGTGACGAGTGTGATCGTTGGTTTCACCTCGTATGCGCAAAGCTAACGCGCTCACCAACTGCTGAGGAAAGATGGGTCTGTGTCAAGTGTACGACAGACCAGGCAGGAACTTCGAATCAACTAATACAGGAGATTACGAGGATCATGGCCAACGCCTTCAAAAATATCAAAATTGAACCCAACACTGTTCCGGATAACAATAACGACCAGAAGGAACTGAATAATTACCTGAAGCGGCAAACATTGGTGAAATTGCCAATGTTCTATGGATCACCAAAGGACTGGCCCAAATTTAAAAAAATATTTGAGGATACAACGTTGGAAGGCCGATTCAGCAACATGGACAACCTTAATAGACTGCAGCAATCCTTGGGAGGAAACGCTGCCAAAAGCGTTAATCATTTAATGATGCATGCTGACAACATCGATATCATCATGAGGAGATTAGAACTCAACTTTGGCCGACCAGAAATAATATATAACGAGCTGATTGCTGATCTATCGCGGATCAGAAAAGAAAGCAAAACGGCAATAGTTGAAATATCAGAAGCACTTGACAGCCTCGTCAACAATCTTGAGGTAATAAATCTGCAAGATTATCTAAGGGATCCACGATTGATTGACGAAACTATTAGGAAACTTCCTTATAGTCTTCAAGTCAAATGGATGGAGAATCGACAAGCAAACGGACCAACTGCTACATTGAAGGAGCTAAACGATTTTATAACACCACATGCTAAAACAGCAAGGATGATGCAGACAACAGCATCAAATACAAATCTTTTTAGACGGGCACCGATTAACGTTCATCATCAAGGCAAGTCCACTAAACGAATGGAAACGAAATGCGGAAATTGTAAAGGTTCCCACTGGATTACTGATTGTCAATCATTTCGAAACATGACTCCAAACGAACGAAATGAGATTGCAAAGGTCAAAAATTTATGTATGAGTTGCCTTGGAGCTAATCATTTTATTAAAGACTGTAGAAGAACCCGGAAATGTACAATCGATGGATGCAGACAAACACATCATTCATGGCTTCATAAAGTCACAACACCAACATCATCTAGCCAGCAACAAGAAATTCAAACCCTAAATGATCCCAACGTTATGAATCACCATCGGATCCAAAGAAGTAAAGCACTGTTTCAAGTTATTCCAGTTGTTTTGAAAAATGGATCAAAACTTGTTGAAACTTATGCATTCCTAGATGCCGGATCATCTGTGACATTAATAGATGAACATATTGCTAAGATGCTGTCACTGAAAGGCATAAGAGATCCACTCGAATTGAAATGGACTCAAAACGTCAGCAAAGAAGAAGGCAACAGTTTAAATGTGACATTAGGAATTTGCGGACCATCAAAGAAGAACTACACGTTAGAAGGAGTAAGAACAATGAAGAATCTTCAATTACCAACGCAGTCATTAGATTTCGAGGATTTGCAGAAAAAGTTTGCCTATCTGAAGGGCCTACCAATAGATAGTTACCAAAAAGCCAAGCCCACGATTCTGATTGGAGTTGAACACAGTCATTTGTTAATTCCATTTGAAAGACGATCTGGTAAACCAAATGAACCGATAGCCATCAAATCAAAATTAGGATGGTTCATTTTTGGCAACATATCTGCATCAATTCAGAATCATTTCTCAATGATTCATCAAGAAGAGGAAATGACAAATATGATGAAAGCATATTTTTCAACCGAGGACTTTGGCGTCAAAATCAGCAAGAACCCATTAAAATCTGAAGCGGACAAAAGAGTGGAAACAATTATGGATCAAACATTGAAATATACAAATGGCAGGTACGAAGTTGGGCTTCTTTGGAAATCGGACAACACTATCTTTCCTGAAAGTTACTTGACAGCAAAAAAACGTCTCGAGATAATGGAAAACAAGTTAGAAAAGGACAACACACTCAAAGAATGGGCTATACAAACTTTCAAGGATTATGAATCTAAAGGATATATACGAAAACTTACACCCACTGAAATAAGCTACACATCACCACGGACTTTTTATTTATTTACCTCATTTTATGGTTGTGAATCAAAACAAGGCAAAACCCCGCCTAGTGTTCGATGCAGCAGCCAAAATTAATGGAGTGTCTTTCAACTCTGAATTATTATCTGGGCCAGATATAAATGAGCCAATTCATGGAGTAGCATTGCGCTTTAGAGAGGGAAAAAGTGCAATCAGTGGAGATATACAGGAGATGTTCCATCGGGTGAAAATTATGGAAGCTGACCAAGACTCACAACGGATTCTTTGGAGGGGATGCAACAAGGATAAGGAAGCTGATGTATACGTTTTACAAGTTATGACATTTGGCGCAACATGTTCCCCATTTTGTGCCCAGTACGTGAAAAACAAAAATGCTGAAAAATTCGGAAAAATATCCAGAAGCTACGAAGGCTATACAAAAACAACACTATGTTGATGATTACCTTGATAGTTTTTCATCAATAGACGAAGCCAAAAGAATAGTCAATCAAGTGATTGAAATTCATCAGCATGCGGGATACTACATTCGAAATTTTATTTCAAATGACACGGAACTATTGGAGTCAATTCCGGTGGAGAGAAGGCACAAATCATCCATAAAACCAATGGATGATAAAGATTCATCAGCAGAAAAGGTTCTCGGCATATATTGGAACACCAGGGACGACTGTCTAGCGTACCAAATCAAATGGAATAAATACGGAGATAAATTGCTGAAAAACGAAGTAACAACTATGAGAGAAGTTCTAGCCTACATTATGAGTATTTATGATCCATTGGGACTGATATCTAACTTGTCGATTCATGGACGAATGCTGATGCAAGAACTTCACAAAGCCACTACAAAATGGGATGATCCAATTCCAACACATCTACAAGAACAGTGGAGAACTTGGATAAAGACTATTAAAGAAGCGGAAAATTTGTCAATTCCAAGATGCATCACTTATGGCAACGTCGAATATATTGAGCTCCATACATTTGTCGATGCATCAGATAAAGCGTTTGCAGCAGGAGTATATGCCAAAAGCACTAATCAGTACGGATCCTGTGTAAGACTGATAGCAGGAAAAGCCAGAGTTGCACCGATAAAGGGACTGTCAATACCACGTTTGGAATTGCAAGCTGCAGTACTTGGTACTCGTTTAGCAAACTTAATCAGCAAGGAACTACGTCTCAAGATATCTAAAACATACTTCTGGTCAGACTCACAGACTGTTCTGTCTTGGATTAAGAAAATTCATGTAAAACTTCATCCATTCGTTGTGCATAGAATTGGAGAAATCTTAGATACAACCACTATGGATCAATGGAGGTGGGTTCCTTCAGAGAAAAATCCCGCAGATGCCGCCACAAAAATGACCTCTGACAAAACTATATGGTTAAATGGACCAGAATTCTTGAGATCTGATGAGGATGATTGGCCGAAACAAACAAAAAAGGAAATAGATGAATTTGTGGCGCATCACTCCAAGGACGATGACGAAATATATATCGAAGAACGCGGCTACTCTAACTGGTGGAAATTAATAAAGCATCTTTGTATACTGAAGAAGTTCAGCGAATGGTCCACGCACAAAAACCATTTCGTGAAAGCCATTTCAATAGAAACCGAAGAGCTGCAGAAAACTACTTTTATAAGAAGGCACAATGGCAAGGATTTCGAGAAGAAATGGAAGATTTATTACTGAATGGCCAAGTGAGCAAAACAAGTAGCATCAACAACTTGAACCGCTTTTTGGACGAGTTTGGAGTTATGAGATCTAAAGGACGTTTGGAAAAGGCAATGAAACTATCACAGGACACAAGAACTCCCATAATCTTGCCCCAGAAAACCCACATTACCAAACTTGTAGTGAGATCAATACACGAGAGATATCTTCATCAAGGAGAAAATAGCATTATTGCGGCACTTCAGCAAAAATATTGGATAATCAACGCCCGAGCAGTTGTAAAAAATATAAGAAAATGTTGCCAGAAATGTATTATCTCATCCGCTAAATCTAATGCACCTATGATGGCAGCATTACCAGGTTTCAGAACCAAACCATATATCCATCCTTTCACTAATTGTGGAGTAGATTACTTTGGTCCATTCGAAGTGACAGTAAAACGGTCAACAGAGAAACGATGGGGAGTAATATTCACCTGTCTTTCATCTAGAGCCGTTCACATTGAAATGGCAGAAACATTGAGTACTGATTCATTTCTCGTTTGCCTAAGAAGTTTCCAAAATCGTCGAGGTAAAATATCGCATTTGTATAGCGATAATGGAACAAATTTCGTCGGATCAAACAACGTGATGCAGAAATTGGTATCAGATATCAACGCTAGAATGGGATCCGGTGAAGCAGCAAAAATGGAAATACGATGGACTTTCAATCCTCCAGCAGCACCGCACTTCGGAGGCGTCTGGGAGAGGCTGATAAGAATAATCAAATCAGCATTAAAGGTTTTAATCGATTCATGGGGAAAAAGGATTCCTAAAGTGGAAACACTAAGAGCAGCGTTGATACAAGCCGAATTTTTCCTGAATGCAAGGCCGCTAACACATATACCTGTCGAAAATATTGACGATGAAGTATTGACTCCATTTCATGCATTAATAGGACGCTCGGGAGAATATGTTCCACCATATTCATTAGATGCCAGAGAATTTGATAAAGAGCAATTTAAACAAATTCAGCATGCAGGCAGACAATTTTGGAACCGTTGGAAATCGGAATACATACCAACCCTCATCAAACGGAATAAGTGGACCAACAAAATTGAACCGATTAAGGTCGGAGACATTGTATTGATCACTGATGAGAATGCAGCGCCAAATACATGGTTGAAAGGAAATGTAATTAATACTCATACTGCATCTGATGGACAAGTTCGTTCGGTAGAAATCCAAACTACCAAAGGTGTGGTCAAACGACCTTCTGTTAAAGTTGCGGTTTTGGACGTATCCGGATTACCGGAGAAAACAATGGATACAAAGATTCAACAAGCAACTCTCCTTCATGCATCCGGTGAATCATCCAAAGTAGATCGAAACTTTCCTAAATGGGGTAAACGGAAAACGATTAACGAAGAAGAAGTAAAATCCGCTAGAGAGAAAATGAATGCAAGGAAACGAGCTCGAACAGGTTCATCCGGATCTCTGGGACAAATTGTTTTGACAACAGCCGCACTTTTATCAATTGCAAAGGGAATTAACATCAAACCAATTGAAGAAGAAGGACTAATTTTCGATCACGAAGGAACATGTTTGTTACAACGAGGTTCATGGAAAACCAACATCCACACCGGAATTTCTCCAACTAAGGATGTTGAATTGATCAACCATATACACCAGAATCTGACAGTTGCGCTTAATGAAATGGAAAAGCGAACCAAAGATCAAACTGTACACCAACTGGCCATATCAATCGGACATCGATGTGACGACGCAATCGACGAAATTCGACAAACAACTAGAAAACGCCGAAGTAAGGGAATTCTCGGTTTCCTTAAAGACATCTTCTTTGGAGGAGACGATATAGACGAAGCATTAGAGGCAATGCGAATCCAAGAAGACAACAAGATTCATCACGTATCGGAATTAGTGCAAAAGGTCTATGAAAAAACTCAAGCTATGAACAGTCAACTGAAAGACCAAATTGATAAAGTACATGAAGGTATACATTTATTAGATCACGAGTATTCCGTATATGATACGGAAATATTACATGGAAGATTAATGGAAGCAGCTATGTTAGCTAAAGAAATGGTAGAAGAGATTATGAATAAGTACCGAAGGATTAGAACATTTCCACTGTCAACCAATGAACTGCTTAGGATTAAAGAAAATATTTCAAGTTTACTACCTGTCGGATATATTTTATTTGACCATCCATCTGCAATCAAATTTGAAGCTAAAGTAGTGGAAGGAACGATAATTGTTGTGATGAATTCTGTTCTCATTAGCATCGAAAGTTTTGAAGTATTTCATGTATTAGCTGTCCCAAATTCGAATTCCAGAACAAAAATTGTAGCAACAAATCCTATTATAGCGATAAATTCGCACGGTGCGTACTTTTACCCAACTACGGATCTAACAAAAATAAATCATACACATTTCATAATTAGTCAACCTGAAATTCTACGAAAACCAGATTGCATAGCAGCGGCTTTACAAAAATTAAAATTTGATGAAAAATGTGCAATAGAAAGATTACCACAGAATTACTCTTCACTTGTTAAATTGTCGAAAATTAATACAATATTATATTACACAAACAATCCTAAAGAGATAATTATTCATTGTGCTAATACAGTAGTTTCCCCGCCATATGAAGCTGCAATTGTAACTATGGATCCAGATTGTAAAATTGTATCTAACGTTAAAACTATATTTGCTAATCTGAGGAATGAAACCAAAAGGACACTAACATTTTTCCAACCGAGGCCTATAATTCAATACGATAAAAACATAAACACAAAGAAAGTTCAGGAACAAAAAAATACGGTGTATGACACAATTGATGATACCGATGAATTTAAAAATTCTGATCCTATATATCATATATATCATCCGTATTCATGGATTGCGATGATTTTATTATCAATTATTGTAATTCTCAGTATCTGGGTATATTGTAAATGTTTCAGAAAAAATCATACCGTGACGCAAGCAAGCATTCAGATGAATGAAATGAACTCTCCTATTCCACGTAGAAATTTTTTGCCATTAGCTTATCATGCGAGAACTAGAAATATTATAACAGGGGAAGAAGTTTAATTTGGTAAATCTATGGGATAGATTTACGAGGGTGGGAATGTTGCGAACAGAAATAATTGATTACTTTAGAGATCGCAAACACTCGTCATTTCACCCATATTAGACCTAACACATAGTAGATAGCATCATTTGTTTAGACGAATGTTTAGCCTGGCAAAATAATCTTCTTTGAACACATAGCATAGTGCATAGCGATAAAGTGCGAGAAGATTGTAACGCATGCACCAATGCTTCAGTATTTGCATACTTTGTTCTGACGAAAGGAAAAGGGCAATAAAACTCCCAAAGCGCAGACGATAGAACAACATTGGAAAATATTCACTTATCTTCGACGGGCGCGCCTATGCGATACGCTTAGGAAAGGCAGGGCACGAAATAGTGCAATAAAAGCAAATCGTCGCGACGGTCAGCAACATAGTGCAGGCAGATAATTTTCGGGTAGAACATTTGAGTCAGAATAGGAAACGTAGGTAAAACATTAGTTGTAAGAACACTGTATATATACCAAAATTATTGTAGAAATAAATCAGTCTTTTTTTTACACCAAAGCAAGACGGTCCAATTATTCAGCTCACATCCGAAAGCTTTGTTATTTTCTTCAAGCTTCACTTTAGAATAGCTTCCCGAATGAGAGGAGGAACTGACTAAAGATCGAACTTGAAAAATATCACTGCCATTTGAGCATCATCTATCAGGGAAGGAACACTAGACCCCTGAATAATGTTTCACTAATCGAAGAGTTACCACAACTGGAGCGAGAATTGAACCTTCAACTCACAATACGGTTAGACGGTCAGCTCCGCAAACGAAGTCTATAGGAGAGAACAGTGCAAAACGTACCCACGGCGCAAAAATGGCCATACACAAAAATTCAAACAAATAGCATTTGTAGGGCAGTTCTAAACTAATATTACCATTACAAGGCAAAATGAATTATTCATTAATGAGTTGCAATGTAAATATTGAGCAAAACCCCTTTATTTTCACTGAAATTTAACGATTTGCGATTCTTTCACCTCACCCGTAATATTTTCGTTCAATCCGTTAAGACAAAACAAACAACCATGCGTTCACCATTATTTCACATGCAATTGAGTCATTTTACACCATCATTCGAGCGTTTTTCCCCCAACCCATTTTTTAAACAATGCATTAGAAAGATACATTGTGGAGTGTAGCTGGTTTTGTTAATTTTGCATCTGCATGTTGAAATAGTTCAGTATTCTTGTTTATATTGGTGCAATAATCAAAAAGGCTTAAGGGGTGGATTTTGGACTTTTCTCCCATATTATTACACATCCTTTATTAAGGACAAACTAAGGAAACTTCAAATATTTTAGGGTAGGTAGCGAATTGTAGGTTGATAGGAAAAATCGTTTGAAACGATTTGATATACTTTCAATCAAAACCAATAATGCAACGTATGGAAGGTATTGCATTGAGTTCATATTAACAAATGCAATAATCCTCAGATTAATTTCAACTAAATTTTCATTAACAGTTATGGTCGACTCTAGAATTGTTATCCGAACAAACAACAAGGGGTGACCAAGCCTGCCAGCCCCGTCAGCTATATCGTCAGTTTGAACAACTCACTTTTGTTTCGGAAAAACTCGCGATTCTCCGGCTCCGATTGGTGATAATGGAAAAAGTTTTCGAAGCCATACTCTTTCGTTCCGACACTAGCACGCTTTGCTGACGTTGGCAAACAGGAAGCACCGTAAAACTTTTGGGTCGTCCCAAAATGAGACCAGGAATTTACTCGCCTTAGTCATAAATCCGTATGTTCCGTCAGTATACAACGGTTCCTCTATTCGATGTGGTAAAATTAAGACGGTTGCATAGGATTACCAGATGATATGATTTCGTAACTGATTGTGATATCGTTAGCATTTGGCAACCGTGGGATTATTGAAGTGCATTTTGAATCTGGAAGGATTGTGATGGAAAACATAACATGGCTTGTCACTCTGACTTACTTAGCCGATTTTGGTGGTGCCTATAGCGATTTACATATAGCGATGGAACCCAACCCACACTCTTTTTAAATCTTTTATCACTTTTACCTATTTTTTAGGTATGCTAAATTGTATCAATTTCAAATTTTAATTTGCATAAGATCAGCATGCAACTGGAAAACCGCCCACGGTTCGCTTGTTGTGGTAAAAGTTTATTTTGAATTGACAAAAATGCTACAGCCCTAATTTGACTTTTTGTCATCGTAGTAGAATACCGCACAAGATAACACTCCCGGGCTGAAAATTCAATCTAGAAAAGTTTTAGAATTCCCCCTACGTATGATGGAAGGCTCACGTGGTGCCATTTCCATTTGGCTCTAATCTGTTTCGCTTATTCATATTCATAATCTAACGTGAAACAACTCACTCACTTCTAAATAGGCGACGATTCGAGAGTGGATGTGCCCGAGCTTGTGGCTATGAACTCAACGTGCCCGTCGTTGCTGGCTGCCGGCAGTTCATCACGGGCACCAACAGAATGAGATCGTGATTTTTATTCACGCCCCGTACCTACTTCTCAATCATTTGCCAGTCTTGACGCTAGAGGAGCAAGATTTGCAACGCAGAATGTGGAGAATATGCAGGTCTCACTGATACCGCGGCGGAGGAGCTCTGAAGTCATGATGCTATCATACAGAAGAGGAAAGCACTGTTCTGAAAGAAGGCTGTTTTAGTGATGTTTCCCAACATTGAGATTAATAGATCTATGTCTTCACAAAACATTGTAGTGACTGGAAAAATTTGAATCGTCCATTACTTTCGGAACTCCTACACACAATCAGAGTATGACGGTTTTTTTCTTACAATTCTGTATGAGAACCCACCAAAATCTTTACTAAAGTGGGCATATACCAAATCAATATCACACAAATAATGTTGCATAAGACCTTACAATTTTGCTGGTCCCTAAAGCCCTACCTTATGGTTGCAAACGATAGTGCATCGGTCAAGAATACATGAACCTATGTTATATAAATTCTGGTAAAAGTCTAAGTCAGTAAAAATGATATTTTTGTGTTTGAGACATTTTAAGACATATTGTTTATCCGGAACAAAGTTAGTACGCTTTTTATACCAAAGTTGGATTTTTCTTCAGATACAGGCAACTTACTCATCTTCGGAAGTAGTGCGCTGGATTCGCCTGAAAATGCGCCAAACAACGCATCAATTAGTTTGACAGATAAAACTTCGGAAGAAAGTTCGGTTCGGAAGTCCCGACTTCCGAATTCTAAGTTGGTGCAATGGCGACAATATTGACTTATCCAAAGCAAGAATCACCAACACTATTGTCACTGAGTAAATAAAAGTAAATAAAAGTGGGTGGTGATCCAGTTGCAGCAAAACTATCACAAACACTTTGAGAGGAATGCTGCGGAATCACGCACACTTCTATTCATTTGGAGAAGTCAATACCACTTTATTCTGTTCGTCAAACAAGACCGAAAATGTCAAGGAAGCATTTCCCATCTACATGAAAATATCAAATTAAAGTATGGTCCTTTCGACTTCTGAACCGGAAAAAAATCTGACGCGTTCAGGATGCTTAGCTTCTTAGCTTTTAGTTCTTTCTGTGCCTCACGTTCTACAAAAACGATTTACTGTTATAACCCTTGCACAGTAACATTTCCATTCTTCAGCAAAATTGCTTGAAATTAACTCCCCAATCAGGGAAAAAATATCAGGCATGGGAGATCAAGGCCCTACGACAACCTTGAACGTCATGAACACGGTGATGTTACGAAAGACAAAATTTTAAGTGTATTGGCAGCGGAATGCATTGTTTTAAAATAAGTTCTTTATTCGAACATATCCGTAGAGTTACTGTGATGTAAAATTATCAATTTTTAACTTCCTTGGACGTCCTAGGTCGTCCAAACATTCCTTGAGTTCAGGACTTTAAATCTACAGCTGCAAGATAATCGGTTTTTAGTACCGTCGTGCGGGGCTCTTTTGATTCAGGGGGCTACTTAGGATTTTTTATTTTTTGAAAAAAAAACGGAAAAAATACCAAATTTGTAACAGAAAGTTGCCGTCCAACTATCAACAAGACACCCGATTGGTGATAATGACAATTTTATAGTAATTTTCGTTATAATTCTTTTTTAAAATGTCCAAAGTTGCCCCTGATTTGTCAAAAGAAGCCCCGTACGACGGTACTGAAAGTTTCAATATGCATTCAATTATATCCATTACACCTCCCGGGAGGTCAACGGATATAGTAAGATAGATCTGAGATATTCTGGGCAAGCCAAACTGTCCTTGAGTTCGGGACTTGAGATCTACAGCTGTTTAGAAGCTCTTTCCGGGAGGTCAACCGATATCGTAAGATAGTTTTGAGATATTCTGGAAAATCCAAACTGTCTTTGAGATCGGGATTTGAGATCTACAGCTTCAAGAAAATCTCTTTTCAGTGCTGAAAGCTTCAACATGCATTCAATTTTATCCATAACCTCTCCTGAGAGATCAACACTCGAGACAGTCAGGACTTGAGATCTACAGCTGCTTCGAAGCTCTTTTTGATACTCATGGCTTCAATATGAACCCAATTATATCCATTATATTACATTACATTATCTATAGCTGCGAGAACATCGTGTTTCAATACTGAAAGCTTCAATATGCATTAAATTATATCCATTACTCCTCCCGGAAGGTAAACGGATATCGTAGGATAGTTTTAAGATATTTTGGGCAATCCAAACTGCCATTGAGTTCGTGACTTGAGATCTACAGCTGCTTGGCAACTCTTTGCGGTACTCAAATCTTCAATATGCATTCAATTATATCCATTACACCTTCTTTTGAGATTATATGAGGCTTCCAAACTATCCTTGATTATGAAACTTGATGCGAATGTTGCTCTCTCGTCACTCAAAGTTTCTAAATGAATCATTCGTTTGAGAAACTGCATATATCCATTTCATTGGGGCAGCAGGGATTATGTCCAAGGGCTTGACGATCCCTCCCCAGGCCATCTGCGAGTTGTGTGGCTTGCCTAGGATGTGGTGGGGTTCGACAGTGGGCCCTGTTAAATTCCTATAAAAAGCTGCATGTATCCGCAAGTAGGCCCCACCAAAGCGACCGTGTGCCGCTCAAAGCGCACAAGCCAAGTGCTGGTGTTAGGTGGGACACTAAACAGCCCTGACACGACGGCCCTCCGACGAGACAGGAGGTTTGCGCAGGCCCAATAAGCCGCCTGGAAAACCAATAATTACGAACAATATAAGCGCACGAAGGCGAACGAGGCACGATATAAACGGGCGCAGAACAGACAAAACTCGATTTTCCGGAGGAAAAAGCGCCAGTAGGAAGATCGAGACCGTGAAGAGACGGAGCAACTGTACCGCGCTAATAACACACGAACGTTCTATGAGAATATTTGAGGTTATGGCTTTCAGTCTTCTTATGCTCAAAAACGGGTTTTACGTTTTTAACGTCGGATAAAACCGTAAAACCCGTTTTTGAGCATAAGAAGACTGAAAGCCATAACCTCAAATATCACCATCATAGTCGATCTCTCCTAGAAAGTTCTATGAGAAGTTAAACCATTCACGTAAGGGCCACGTGCCACAGCGTGATATGTGTAAGGACATAAACGGGAACCTTCTTACCAACGAGCGTGAGGTGATCCAAAGGTGGCGGCCGCACTACGAAAAGCACCTGAATGGCGATGTGGCAGACGAAGATGGCGGTATGATGGTGGACCTGGGAGGACGCGCGCAGGACATAATTTTACCGGCTCCGGATCTCCAGGAAATCCAGGAGGAGATTGGCCGGCTGAAGAACAACAAAGCCCCTGGGGTTGACCAACTATCAGGAGAGCTATTTAAATACGGTGGTGAGGCACTGACTAGAGCGCTGCACTGGGTCATTACCAAGATTCGAGAGGAGGAGGAAGTTTTGCCGCAGGAGTGGATGGAAGGTGTCATGTATCCCATCTAGAAAAAGGATGATAAGCTGGATTGTAGCAACTACCGCGCAATCACATTGCTGAACGCCGCCTACAAGGTACTCTCCCAAATTTTATGCCGTCGACTAGCACCAATTGCAAGGGAGTTCGTGGGGCAGTATTAGGCGGGTTTTATGGGCGAACGCTCCACCACGGACCAGGTGTTCGCCATTCGCCAAGTACTGCAGAAATGCCGCGAATACAACGTGCCCACACATCATCTATTCATCGACTTCAAAGCCGCATATGATACAATCGATCGAGACCAGCTATGGCAGCTAATGCACGAACACGGATTTCCGGATAAACTGATACCATAAACTGATACGGTTGATCAAGGCGACGATGGATCGGGTGATGTGCGTAGTTCGAGTTTCAGGGGCATTCTCGAGTCCCTTCGAAACGCGCAAAGGGTTACGGCAAGGTGATGGTCTTTCGTGTCTGCTATTCAACATCGCTTTGGAAGGGGTAATACGAAGAGCAGGGATTAGCATGAGTGGTACAATTTTCAATAAGTCCGTCCAGCTATTTGGCTTCTTTTGGTAACTTTGAGAAGATGGAGGAAGCCTACATCAGACTGAAAAGGGAAGCCACGGGAAAGGGAAGTCGAAGACGAAGTACATGATAGGAAGAGGTCCAAGAGAAGACAATGTGAACCACCCACCGCGAGTTTGCCGGTGGTGACGAAATCGAGGTGGTAGAAGAATTTAAGTACTTGGGCTCACTGGTGACTGCCGAAAATGATACCACCAGAGAAATTCGGAGACGCATAGTGGCTGGAAATCGTACGTATTTTGGACTCCGCAAGACGCTCCGATCGAATAGAGTTCGCCGCCGTACCAAACTGACAATCTACAAAACGCTCATTAGACCGGTAGTCCTCTACGGACACGAGACCTGGACGATGCTCGTGGAGGACCAACGCGCACTTGGAGTTTTCAAAAGGAAAGTGCTGCGTACCATCTATGGTGGGGTGCAGATGGCGGACAGTACGTGGAGGAGGCGAATGAACCACGAGTTGCATGAGCTGCTGGGAGAACCATCCATTGTTCACACCGCGAAAAAACCGGAAGATTGCGGTGGGCCGGCACGTAGCCAGAATGTCGGACAGTAACCCGGTCACAATGGTTCTCGACAACGATCCGACGGGCACAATAAGGCGAGGCGCGCAGCGGGCAAGGTGGATCGATCAGGTGGAAGATGACTTGCGGACCCTCCGTAGACTGCGTGGTTGGCGACGTGTAGCCATGGACCGAGCCGAATGAAGAAGACTCTTATATACCGCACAGGCCACTTTGGCCTTAGTCTGAATAAATAAAAATAATAATATATCCATTTCATACAATTTCGAGAAAACAACAATAAACTGTTTTTGAACAAATTGGCACCGAATCTTCCGACTTCTTCGATACAGATCAATAGTTTTAGTAAAACTCAATAATTGCTAATCCATAATTGCTCTTGTTTCTCAAACAAACGAAAAAAAATCATGCATTCCTGAACAATTTTTTTTCATATTTTTTGCCAGAATACGTATTTTTGGACGAGGATTCAGAATATATAAAAATCACATTTTGGCCAAAAATGTAACATATGCAGATTCTCAAACAAACGATTCAAATATATTTATCCATGTGCAGTACAGCTCCTGGATAGTCAATATACATAGTAAGATAGTTTTTATACTTTCTGCATCATCTAAACTTTTCAGGGCTCTAGCTGCTTTGAAGGCTTCTTCTGTTGCTCAAAGTTTCGATATGTATTCAACAATGTGTGTTACATAGTTTTTAAATATTCTAGATTGTCCATTCTTTTCTTGAGTTTGGGACTTGCAATCAAAAGTTGTGATTCTAGCGTTTTCCGCTACTCATAGTTTCGATACGAGTTAAACCATTTTCATTGCATCTCTTCGAAGTTATTATCCTTGTATATATTGGCTGATTGTTTGAATATACTATATGTCACCAAAACTGTCCTTGAGTTCGAGTCTTCAGATCAACTGTAACTAAAAAGCTTTTTTCGTCACATATATTTTTTGTATGTATTCAACCATGAGTATAACAATTCCTGGAAGATTAACAGACTCAGTTTTGGAATACTTTAGGTCATCCATACTGTTCATCACATTTGTTGCGAAACTGCTTTTGTAAACAAGAGCTTCTCACGTTGCTGGTGGGCTAATTCGTGCCCACCCACACAATCCAGCACATTTTACACTAATCACATAAGCAGAAGCAGTTTTTCAAGGTTTTTCAAACATATCCAAGCTTGGAGCGACGAAAAAAGTTAGAGTGGGGGCTGTAGATCGCAACTTCTGAGCTCAAGAACGGTTTGGATGGGATATCCTGGGATATTCCAAAACCATCTGACCATGACCATGATCTTTAGGAATATGTTATGGATATGGTTGAATACATACCCAAGCTCAGAGTAACGAGAAAAGCTTGCATGGTAACTGTAGATTGCAAGGTCCGGACTCAAGGACAGTTTGGATGATCTAGTACATCCCGAAAAAATATTTTTCAACTTGTGTTGTCAGTTCCCATTATTAAACACGTAAATAAATGGAACATATCAAAGTTAAGGGTTAAGTAAGTGCCCAATTGGTTAGTTGCAACTAACCATCCTTCCCCTTCCCATTCGCAAAGACGTGGCCAGGACAAATCTAAACTATTGAAGAGTGCATTGCTTCCATCTAAGAGATAGTGACTAGTTCTAAATCAATATCTGTGGTAACGGATGGAAGTGATGCGCACGAATTTGTGCGAACTGCTCAATGCAATGCAAAGTGGCTAACGTCCGCTGCTTGCGTGTAGATAGTCGTTTAGAACACTTATATCTTCCGGCACAGTGCACACGGCGTGCCCGGGTCGAAGGTCCCTTTCGCACTTGAAAAATTTGATATATGCGAAATGAGAAGCGGAGCATTGTTTGCCACCAATTCCAGTACGTGGCACATCGTTTTTGGCGCTTTCTTGGCTTGGCTTTGAATCCAACCAACCAGCATACATATAGAGGCAACGCTTCAAACGTCGGTCGTCGACAGTCAGTAGTAGTTCACCGGTCGTGCCGAGCACGTGAGTGAAGAAAAATACGATGCTTCATTTCGAGGGTAGTTTTTCATCTTGATGATTCTCCACGATGCACCGCGGTGGCGTCCAGCGTGAAGCTTAGACGAGCTGAGACGTGGGATGAGTTACCCGCACAATCGTCGCTACTGTTGGACTATGATCCAGGGAATCAAATAATGCGACCAATTCTTTGAATCTCTAATGAAATTTTTTAGCCATTTTATATTTGCTAACTGTCAATTGTTGAGTTCATTGCAGCGCCGCACTCTAGAACATTTTTGTGCGATTGCATTGGGTTTTCTCCCAACTCGCTCTGATATTGTATTTCGACAGTTCTCGACTTTCCGCGTCCAATTTGCAAACTTTTTGAGTCTATTTATATAATCAGAAACTTTGACTAGACCATCGTTGAGCAATAACAAACACATCCAAAACCAGTAATGACATTTTGTTTTGTTATCGTTTTTCAAAGCAACGAGCTTTTCCGATCTAGTACCAATTTTATTATTTTTTCCATTTTATTACATTTCCATTTTCCATTCACGACCCACTGTGCGGAGCTTTAGGTGCCAAACTACTGGTGCAATGCTTCACTTTCTCAAAAAGGATTCGGATCGGGTTGGCTTAGGTTAGATATTTTGAGCACGACTGCGATCCTTCGCTCGACTTTTGTGTTAGTTGTGTTTTTGGCACATGTGAAAATATCACGTGCTTCGCGAAACCGGGCGTGTGAAATTTTCTAATGGAAGATTGCAAATCTGTCGCCCACGGGACACATGGCTGGCTGTGTATATGCTGGTGCACCGACTGTGAACAATAAATTGATTACTATTTATCAGCTTTCCGGAGGAAAGGGGTGAAACAGTAAAAGGCTTTCAATTTATCTCTTTTGAGCTTGAAATATCGGCGTTCATAAATTGAACGGTTTATGACGGATTTTTTTTACATTTTTGTTTACGAAAGACATACAACATCGAAGTAGTTATTGGGTAGTGGTCAAAAGTATCACATGTAAGATCATCCGTTGCTACATTCAAAACTCAAAATATTTTTCTATTTAGAAATAGGTAATGAAATCGATAGATTTTACTTATTTTTCACTTTTTGCCTTTTTTTAATTGATTTTAATAGCCAAAGTCGATGTCTTTTTTTTCTAAACATCTAAAAAACGCCTGGATTGATTCAATTTAGTTTATTCGTACATTTTTGGTTCAAATTCAAGTACTCGGCCGTCTTGTAAGTAAGCTATGATTCATCTTCTTTTCCTTCAACATTTCAACTGGAACTTGGCCTGCTTTTCGACTTATTGTATATCTTGTTTGGGTCGAGAACGTATTCCACCCGAAAACGTACAGACAGAGAATCGCATTTGTCATCTCCGGATTGGAAATCCTACGCCTTTGCTCCGAAAACAAAAGTTACATAGACGCTACAGTTTTTACGCAAATATTAGAAAAGTTATACAAAATATATTATTCAATAGTGAAAATGTTGTAAGCTAATGAAGCAATTTTAATCTTTTTTGTTCAGTTAAATTGTTCCAGTCGCTATCATTTTCTTTAGCAAAAAGTTTCATACAGATTACTACCGATAAAACACACAAACAACTCGCAGAGTGCATATTAACCCATCCTATTCTAGAGGCTGTCATGATCTACTCATATTGATGATAATTCCTCGCATAACAAATTTTCACTGTTACATTTAAATCCATCCCAAATGCGAATCGCCAATCCTTTCGTGACTCGCACAGCAGCAACCATTATTGTCTCACTGGATGGCGCATCGAATGCAGTGGTGTAAATGACAGCACTCAATAATCTGCTGTTTTTATACGATTATTTTATGATTTATCCATTTTTATGGGTGTATAGTTTTTTACATTCGTTTTAAACATTGGTCGTATTGGCATGATTCCTTTTGGTACCATGCCTGGACTGATAGTGTGAACAAAATGGACCACTGAGTTCAGCTGATTTTTCTCCCACTTTTTACTTAATGGAACGTTATGCTGGTTGGCTTGTCTATATGAGACTATTATGCAAACATCTATAGTATAGCAGAGTCAATGTTTTATAACGCTCGAATACCAATGTAGGCTTATTGTTCTTTTTTTCCAACGAATTAACACACTTTAATCCAAAACAGTCATTAAATAAATCATAGCGCACTGCGTGAGTCAACTAATGTTTACCAAAGATGAGGTTTGCAATGAAAATCGATTGATTTAGCTACATCTTCAATATAAATGTACTCCTCAGTCAAGTAAAATCAAAAATATTTATTGTTTTGATTGATTTTACAACTTGCATGTGACATACAACGTTTCCAATAAATACAGCTTAATGCTTTCCTTCCTTAGAAAAGTTATGATTACAAACTTAGTCTTTTTGTTACGTTGCTGCGTAACAATTTATGCTTAGGCATAGTGCCATGGTTTTCGTACTAAATACTATATGACACAATCCACGCACTTTTACACCAAGAGACCAAAATTTCAAACTAAAAATTAGGATCCAATATCTGTAGGACAGGAAAACATACATATTGAATTACAAGAAAAACATTTCTTCAAATAAAAATGTTCTCGGAACATTGTTTAATAGCCAATCAAAGTAGCAGACTTTTAGTATTAAAGAAGACTCCTAATCATTTTTACAAATGTGCTCTATCGCACCTATTTGGGTGAAAATGTATTGATGAATACGTAATTAAATACAGTTTTTAATGATCTTTTTGTGTGCACATTGTATTGCTTCGAAAATTTTAGTTTGTTTAGTTTTTTATTTGTACTTTAAAAACAGTGACATTGAAATGGTGTCGCGTTACGAAAATAGTCGTATAATTGATACTAGACAAAAGGAACAAACATTGTAAAAGTAATATTTCGGATTCTCTTAGTACTCGTCAAGAGCTTTCTTTTCGTGTATTAAGATCCAAAATCGGACCATTTTCCATGAAGTTACACTAGGTACAAAAATATGGTGTCGCGTTACGCGAATTGAATGTGCTTCTGTAATAAGGGATAAAATGCTTTCGGTTTATTGATACAGTATCACAATGGTTTCTTTGAAGTAATTTAGGGCTTGTACATGAATAGCGTAACAAAATTGGGGGTGTAACGGGATGTGTCATTTTTTAAATCTCCATACTACAAAAAATAGGTTACCATACAAAAATGTTACGGAGTGGTGGGAAATTACGAATGTTTGGTGTTGTGTAGGACCCTTTGGGGTCGTCCGTTAATAAGTCACGTGATACTGAGTTTATTTTTTCGAATAAATTGTGAGGCTTTTTTAATCCTCTCTCTTTTCCACGCAATATCACCATGCCACTCATATGAGTGAACGTAACTAACAGTTTGCTGACGAACACGGTTTCCTTTTACCATGTCACGAACCGTCAAACTTGTTTGTGGTTGCCAAGTATGACTATATTTTTTTCAATGGTTCGTTTATTTGAAAGGCTCATCTGACCTGAAGCGTTACGGAGCCGCAGTTATGTTTTTTAGTACAAGTTTTATCTTGATTTTTAAACATATTTTTAGCTTTGAGGAACCGAAAGACTCGTGTTTTTTTTCTCCTTTTAATTTGATTTTTAAAATTTTAGTTAATTTTCCTTTAGTTCGCTCTCACTAGCTCGGCATTTTTTATTCTTTGACCAAGATCGAAACAGCCGAGTACGTCAGCGCTCTTAGAAGATGCCGTGAACATACGTCAATTTAGTCGATATTTCATCTTAAGAACTTTAACAGAGATTTTCACAGTCAATATCGGTGAAATAATTTAAGAGTGTTGGTCACCGGTAGTCGAAAATATAATGAATAGCGTCAGGCAAAAAACTTCACCAAACCAATGCAAGAATAAGGGCCTATCGAAAAAGGTTAACAGAGAGTTGCTGAGTGATAAATTATTAAAAAATTTCCATTTTATGTTAATCAAGATGAATCAGCATTGGGCTGGTTCGTTAATAAAGACATGTTACATCAGGCATCTTAATGAACTTCGCTTTGACCTGAATGAATATACAATAATAAGACAATTATTTTACACCTGGATATAAACACTATTTTCAAAATTAAGTATTTATTTTCTGAGTAGTGTTGATGATAGCGTAGATAGATTGAAAATGTAGTTAAAAGTAGTGCACTCAGGGCACGACGCATACGTTCTTGTGATAAACATTGCATCGGTTGAGACATGAGACGTATTCCAATCTTTTCGGAAATAAATAAAAAGTTGAAAACAGACAACGTTCCAGTAGAAACGTAGAATAAAAAACGACAGAAATATTCCTCTTCAACATTGCTAAGCTTCTTGGGCCATCATCACCTTTCAAAATGGTTAACATAGAAAAAAGACAATATAGAACTGTTCAGTAAAAAAAACTCACTTCTAGGGGGATCGATCGTTTGACCACGTACTTGAAAACCGATCCGGGTCATACTTGGGTGTGACCAATATAAAAATAGGAAAACCCATTACCATTTAATTTGTTTCTAAAACTGAATATGTGATACGAATGGAATTGGTTCAGTTTTATATTTGTGCCGGTCAGTCCCTCAAACTTTAATAACTGAAACTCCAGATCGTAACCAAAAACTCGAACTACATTCAACGATAGATAATGTGATAATATTCTGTGTCGAATATAACATGTCGCATCGAAATCGGCTGAAATTACGTATTCTATCAACGATAAACACGTTTGCGTAACGCGACACCATTTGCAGGAGACTGTTTGTCGATCAGCGTAACGCGGCGGTGTTCATATCAAATTCAGTTATTTTCATTATAATTTCCGTTTTTTCTGCGATTTTAATTCACAGCCTCATTTCTGTTGATGTATACGAGAAATGCTTAGAATGAATCGAGACTCCAAACCGAATACCAGAGCTGAAAAACGCAATTGCATTTCAAAATGCGAAAAAGTGCAATTCAGCGATGGTGTCGCGTTACGAAATGCAGCGCGCTATATTTATCATATTCAAAGCGAAAAATCTCAAGATGAATATACTATCAGAAAGGAAATTAAGTGAGGATAATTTTACACCTGTTTAATCATATGTCCCCGAGGCTAATTTTCGAATGCAGACCTAATTTCTCGCTGAAAGTCGGCTCCTCATGGTGTCGCGTTACGCTGGAATGTGTCATATGTACAATTTAAACACCATTATATTTAAATACACTTACGCTACTACATATATACATCTACACTACTATTTCCACGTCGTAAAGATTTCTAATCAACTCGTAATTATAATTAAGGGATTTTTGGCGAAAGTTTTCACATTGTCTGTCTATTCTTATGTTTACTTTTTGCATGTTTGCTCTTTCATGAAGTTAATCAATTTTAGTGAACCGTTCTAGAATGCGTTCTAGATTGGCCTAAGAAATTTTGTTTTAATGTTTGCCTGTGTGTCTTTGAACATAGACCTGTGCGCCAAAGTATTTGTGAACGGCGGCGGCGTCACGTATTTCTGAACACCGGCGGCGGCGTTGGCGGCGTCACGCCGTAGGCAATGTTCGACGGCGGCGTGTATCGGCTAGAAGAATTTTGAGCTATGAGAAAAAAATTACACCGCAAGGCATATGATGCTTTTCATGAATTTTAGAGTTTTTTGTACAATTTCTAGTTACAATCAGACTGATGGGGTGAATACCCTAATAGCTATATCTTGTATCTCCACAGCAAAAGTTTACATTACATCCTCCACTTAATATAGAATTCCCCTAATGAATTCCTTTAGAACTTCCTCTAAGAATTTCCTTCAAAATTTATTTGAGTATTTCTTCGAGGTTTGCTTCGGAAATTCCTTTACGGAGTCTTTTATCTTCAGCAATTCATTCGAAAACTTTTTAAGAAAGTCCTTTGAGAATTCCTTAGAAATACCCATGGAAAATCTTTCAAGAATTTCTATAGGAATACCTACGGACACTGTTTTAGGAATACATTCGAAAAACCCTTTAAAAGAAAACCTTCGGAATTAGATTCAGATTTTTTTTAGAAATTTCTTAAGGAATTTCTTTTAGGAATGTCTAACTAAAATTCTTCAAGTAATTCCTCAAAAAAATTTCTTCGGAAGCTCTAGGAAGATATTTTTGGTATTCTTCCGAAATTTCCATCTGGAATTTATTTAGAACTTTCTCCAGGAACTTTTTCCGAATTTCCTGTAGGAATTTTTTCGAACATTCCTCCGGAAATTTCTTTAGGGGCTCCACAAAGCACGTAGCCCAAAATTTCACATTTTCAAAACCCCTCTCCCTCGAATTTCAAACAAAATCAAACTGAACAAAAACCAACAAAAAATCAATTTAAAACGGAATCAAAAAGCTTCGTCTATGTCTGTTGAATTCGATTCCTCCTAGAGGTGTGCGCCACCGTCGCCGACACTTTTGCATCGGCGCGCCACTGCTTAACATCTGTCACGCATCGGACCTATAAGTCTCCACGCCCTTTCAAATTTGTAGAAAACCGTAGAATTTTCATGATTTCGAAAAAAACCTATTTGAAATTCCGAGAATGTCAATTTTACATTCCAATAAGTTTTTGGTAGGAATTTCGTACAAATTTCCAAAGAACTCTTTTTGCAATTTCCGATGATTTTCTTTAATATCTCATGCAATATCCCGTTGAATGATCATCCGGTGAAATCCCAAGAAATTCCATCTAAATTCCAAAAGTTTTTCCTTTACAATTCCGAGCAATTTTCCGTGGAAATTTAGATTTATTTCCCGAGGTAATTTTAAGATTAAACAAACATTATGAAATATTTCCCGTGGCACATTTTTTAAAATTTCTTTTGCAAATTTAAGCGATTTCCTGAGGAAAAGCTTTTTCACAGAAATTGCAAAAAAAAAATTGTGTTCTCAAAGACTTTTTGGTGGAAAATTCAAATAATTTCTTTCCAGAAATTCCTAACATTTTCCATCGATAGTTCTAAAGAATTTGCAATAGTACCCCCGAAGAAATTGCCATGAAATTTACGAAGAGTTTCCCATGTGCATTTCGAAGAATTTTGCTTATATGTCCAAAGAATTTCCGAAATTACAAAAAAAAATTCCGATAACTTCCCAGAAAATCTCCAGGGGTTTCTCTCCCCTTAAAAGTTCCAAAGAATGTCTTTTGGAAATTCTAAAGACTTTTGTTTAATATGCTTTCTTTGGAAGTTTCCAAAGAAGCTAATGCTGAAAATCAAAGGATATTCTAGTAAAATCTGCAATAAATCCATTTGGAAATTTTGAAAAACTTTCGAAAGTTTTTCATAGAATACTTTAAAGAAATTTTCTGCTCAACACAGAAGATTTTTATGGTGAAATCCATGAAAGTTTAAAGCCGTAGTTCATTTCCTTCTGTGATTTTCATTTATTCAGTCTACATCTAAACAGATAACACTGAATCAACTATTTGACGCCACAATACTAGAGGTGTGCGCCGACATTTTTGCATCGGCGCGCCGCCGTTTAAAATTTGTCACGCCGGTGATCTATAATTTTTCACGCCGATTCAAATTTGAAGACGTCCGCTAAATTTTCAGTAGCCATCCGAAGATTCAGTGGATTTTCCGTATAATTTCCTAATAGATCTCCACAACATCACTTTGAATCTCCAGTGAATATTCCATGAAGATACCAATGATTTCCATGAAAATTCCATACAATTTCTTGTTTAATTTTCGGAAAGGTCTCCATAAAAATTAAGCAAAACTTCCCGTTGAAGTTAAGAAAAAATCTAATTGAAATTGAGTTTTTGAATGGCAAAGAGTCATTCGACAGAAAACCATTTGGCTGAAGACCACAAGGCTGAAAAATGTTTGGCCGAATATGTTATTTAACCGAAAAGTAGAAGCCTTCCCGAGCAAAGCTTGAGAGCAAATTGATAACTTTTTTTAATATTGTGAAATCATCGATTATGTTTACTTAATTTGATATCTTTTTGGTCGTTTTAACGGTTAAAATAACAAAACGTATAGCAGAAAAATCTTACTGTGACAAAAAACTATTCCTGCTGTCGATGAGAGCCAATTGAAAACTTATTTTGATATTGGTTTCCGATAGCAAAATAAGTACACAGTTTGATGTCATATCATTCAATTTAGGCAGTGAACCATTCCACTAATTCGTTTAACTTTTAGTTAAAATTTGACAGTTCGATGGTTATTTCCCCATCGTGGTTAAAATTTTACCTTGAAGCCGACCCATTTGAGTTTTGACAGATTGGTAGCTATTTTAAACAAAATGGATTTGGCGCCAATTTTCTCGCTAACAAAGTTTAACTATTGAACTGTCAAATCTATGCTTCGGAGCAGAATTAGTTTTAACCACGGAGAAATAACCATTGAACTGTAAAATTTTAACTAAAAGTTAAACGAATCGGTGGAATGGTTCACAGCCTTAGAAATCTACTACAAAATGGGATCTAATTATGGGATCAATCATGATGATTCATATTCGAAAAAAAATTATTTATCAATTTGATGTCAAAAACAAAATATGCTATTTGGCCGGGAATGTCATTTGGTCGAATAGTTCCTTTGGCTGAAAAAATCGGCTGGCCGAATAGCTTAATAGCCGAATATGCTCTTTGGCCGAAATGGACATTCGGTCGAAAGTGTTGTTCGGCTGAATTAATCATTTTGGATATTTTCAAAACATTAACGGGAGAATATTTTGTTCTTCGCCTCAAAAAGATGAATGTACTTTCTTAGAAAATTCTTCAAGTTTTTCCAGAATATTCATTTTGGATTTTTTTTTTCACGGGAAATACTTTCAAGTTTCGAGAACTGTGGAATTTGATACCAAGAGTAGCTCTTAGGATAAACCAAGGAAAATTGTTTGGAATTTACATAGAATCTCTTCAGAGTTGTTTAAAATTCCCACAGGAATATAAAATATTCGGAATATCCACGGAAAGTTCTTTTTGAGTTTCTGTTCAGTATTCTTTAGAAAATTGTGACTGGTAAAAGGGACGCTTTAACGTTGACTTTGTCAATCTAGATTATTCAAGACGGTTAGTTTTTTATCCTTTTAAAGAGTGACTTTTTTGCAGGGAGAAGTTCATCACTAGACGGCTAGTTTGGTTGAAAGTTGAACGTTTATTGGAAACTGTCAAACTGGTCAAACTGGTTTGACCAAAACTGTAGATTGGCTGAAAGCAAAAGGAAAATTTGGCCGGACTTGTAAAAAGTTGTTTGCCCTAGCAGGTCATTTGGCTAAAAATGCCGTTCGGCTGAAAAAGTCGTTTGACCAAATATGGATCATTTGACCAAAAATGCCGTTTGGTAAGAATTGTCATTTGGTAGAAAAAGCCGTCTGGCCCAAAAATGTCCTTTCTGCAACCTTCTTTGAAAAGTGTCGTTCGGCGCAATTGATCATTTTCCCAAAAAGACGATCAGACGAATAGGTCATTTGACAGATAATTCCGTTTGGCCGGAAGGGTTGTTTTGAAGAAAAGACATTTTCGGGTCAAATGACTATTCCTACCAAACGGCATTTTCGGTTAAATGATCTATTCGATTAAATGATTTTTTCGGCCAAATTAACAGTTCGGCTGAATGTCCGTTTTGGCTGTATATCGCTTTCGGTCAAAGTACATTTTTCGTTAAAGCATTTTCGACCTGATAACAGTTTCGGATAAACGCTCAGTTCGGCTTAATGGGATTTGGGTAGATGACTTTTGACTTAAAGGTCATTATCGACTTGAAAAGTAGAGGTTACGAAATTTCGTTCAACGGTCGTTTGACGAAAATGCCTTTTCAACGTAAATGTCATTAGGCCGAACGGATGGATATTTTTGACTAAATTACCCGTTCATTTTTGTGAGATTTTTCGGCTATGCAGTCTGATTTATTAGATCAAATTTAAAAATTTTGTCCAACGTTTCGACATCGGTGTCTTCTTCAGAGGAACAATTTTGATTGCTCTTTGTTAAGTATGATGGGTGTTCAACTTGAAATTTGCCGTTCAGTTATTGATATTTGGCCGTATGACCTGTTGACCCAAGCGATATTTTCGGCCAAATGACCCATGCTATCAACTGACCATTTCGGCCAAACGGTATTTTCGGGCTGGTGAGCTATTCGGCCAAACGACTTTTTTGCGCAATTTAGCAGTTCGGAAGTATGTCGCTTCCGGCCAATGGAATTTTTCAAGAATTTCTTTTGGGCAATATACTAGTCGTAACTGCAAAATGTTTTCGTTTCAGTTAGCGAATGCCGTTCACACTCAGTTCAGCTCGGCTTTTTTTCATTCTTGTGCCAAGATCCGCACAGCCGAGCGCTCGGTTTGAGAATTTCTGCTGATATATCAGCTGAAAAAGTAATTTGTTTACTGCGGCACTCAAGGGAGCCGCCGTAATCATACGTCTATTTAGCCGATATTTCAGCAAACGAACTTAAACCGAGATTTGCACAGCCGAGATCGGTGAAAAAATTTAAGTGTGTTCAATAACGCATTCTAAACGTCAAACAATTGTCAGACGATGTCAGATGCAATGCAATGCAGATCATCGATATTGACATCGTTTTGAAGTTCAGCTGTCCGATAACTGCAAAACTGATGTAACTATCGAATTGCAGTTAAATGACTTTCAGTTATCAAACGTCTACTATACAAAGAATTTTCGGTAGAAATCTAATAATTTCGAACAATTTTCCGTTGAAATCCAAAGATTTTTTTTATTGAAATCTACATTTGGAACAATCCTCCGCGGGAATTCTAAAGAAGTTTCCGTTAAACTTACGGAGAACTTCTCGTGAAAATTCCAGAGAATTTTCCTTGAAAACTCCTTACAGCCTCCCGCGGAAATTCTTAAGAATTTACTGTTTTATCGTTGGCCATGCCAAACTAGCCGTTTTAATTATTCTAGACTGAGAAAGTCAACGTTAAAACAGTCATTCTACCAGCCGTACTTTCTTGCAATTGTGAATATAAGTTTGGAAGAATACTCAACAGAAACTTTCCGTGAATTTCCGAAGATTTTCCTGTAGAAGTTAAGAACAATTTTTCGAGAAAATTCTGAAGTTTCTCATGTAAATTGCGATGAATTTTCTTGTGATATTCCAAACAATCTTATTTGGGAATTCCAAAGATTTCTCGAAACTTCAAAGTAGTTCCCGTGGAAAATTCGAAAATAATTTCCAAATTTTGGAAAAACTTATAGAATTTGTTCATTTCATTTTTCAAGCGAAATTCAAAAGATTCTTCCTTTAATGTGTTGAAAATATCCCGAAAAAATGCAAAAAACAGAAACGCAATAAGAAAATCGACACGCCGATTCACGCCACCGCCGCCGCCGGCTAAAATGGCTTTCGGCGTGACGCCGAAAACGCCGCCGCCATCGACCAAAATTCTGACAAACGCCGCCGCCGACGAATATCGGACCGGCGCACACCATTGACGTATACACGAGGGCTAATTTTGGATCCAATCATGTAGATACAGAAAAAAAAGTAGTTGAAATTCGAAAGATTACCAAAATCTAAGGAAATCCAGGATCCCAGCACATTTGAATGGTTTGTTTTGAATTTAAAAAATAAGACACAGGCGCCGAAAACTATGAGTGAATTCAGGAAATTTTACCATAAATAAGTTTAAGAATCTATTGGGCAAATAAGGAATGTTGACAGAAAAGGTAACTGGACAACTATAAATATTTATCTTATACCAAAGACTGATTCAAACATATAGAAAAATAGTTATTTTTCAATAGCAAATATCTGACGCCATTCCACGTCGAGCATCCGTGCGAGTAGTCCACAGTCCACGAACGGTCGATTTATATTTTGGGTTTTTCCTAAAAATCAGGTTTTTTTTACCGAAGTTTTTATATCGAAGTGCTAGAGTGGAAGTAGTGCTTACTTGTAGCCAAGGATGTTATCAATTATTTTCAAATAAGTGACCATCAGTAAAGTGTCTGATCATTTCCTGCAAGAAACGCATTTTTTTTTTTGCAATATTCATTGGCGTCCATCGTCACGAAGGCGCAGTCATCATCGCCCCTACGCCGACACAGTCCCACCACCATCATCAGTGACCGTGCGCCTCCACCAACACGAACGATCTGGTATCATGTATTGAAACCTAGTTTTGGTGGTTAGTGTGGTGATTTGCTCCTAGCTGCTCCAAAGCTGGAAATTGACTGTTTCAATGTTAGAATGAGGACGCTGTTAATCCTTCAAACCTAAAGGCTTGCGCCTCCAGTACTCGAGTAGCATAGTACATATTGTATAACAATTCGAATGCAGCGTACACACTTAAAATAAATCGCCGAATTCGGTAAAATTTTACCGAAATCTCAACAGCAGAACTGTTCGGTAAATAATTTAACTGATTTTCGGTGATTTTGACAGTTGAGCAATGGAAAAAATTACAAAAAATCTGTAAACCGCCAAGTTAAGATGAAATGTTTTGCGTGTTTGGAGGACCGCAATGGCGTGTTTGGAGGACCGCCAAGAAAAGATTAAATGATTATGTTTGGCGAGTTCTGAGTACCGCAAAGGCGTGTTTAGTGGACAGCCAAGTAAAAATTAAATGACTTACGTGTTTGGAGAACCGCCAAGTAAAGATAAAATGATTTGAGTATTTTTAAGAACGCCGAATAAATTAAAAATGATAAGAACCGCAATGGAGTATTGGGAAGCTAGCCAAGTGAAGCTGAAATAATTTCCGTGTTTTAAGGACTCCAATGGCATGTTGGGACGACGCCAAGAAAAGTTGGTTTTTTTTCTGTTTGTTTTGAGAACCGTAATGGCGTTTTGGGAAGATCGCCAAGTAAAGTTTGCCAAGGAAGGTTTTCCAGTTGGAACGCAGTTCAAAGCATGGTGTGGGCGTTTTGAAAGGATCACCGTACATAGTCTAAATGGTTTAATGCTGAAAAACTCAAGTATGTGTCAAAAGCACTAGAAAGCACAAAGCATGTTTCTGAGGAGACAACAATGGGGCGTTGATCCAAAAGTATCTGCTACGTTTTGACTAGGCAAGTCATTTGATCATTTCAGTTAAATTCATTTGACTTGCCAAAGGTTTCTTTTCGTTCAAGTGAGTTGAACCACCCAACAAACAACGACAAGCTACAAATAAGCATCTAGGTTGAATTATTGTTTATTTGTGATCTTTGTAGCTGAATAAAATGGATGCTGAATAATTTGCTATACAGATTTCATTTCAGCATTTAATCTAACTAATATTCGACATGGCCTATTTATTTGTTTACTACCTTTATTTGAAGTCGAACTTACGTTTTCGTTCTATTACATTTCAGCACATTGGGGAAGTTTAACAATGTGCTGAACTAATGATTTTTAAAGTTTTCTATTCGACTATGATGTGATGCTCTGAAAGGGTGGTCGAATTGAGTTTGAATAGTAAGTTAATAAGCAAACATTAGATCTCCTTCTTAACCTTTGTCCTTCTTAACCATTGGATTTCACATTTATCTGATCTATCGTACAGTGGGAAAAAACATTATGTTTTTCAGTTTGAGAAAAAATCTGGATTCTAGATCTGGAAAATATGATTTATAAGAAAAATAATTATTTGTTTTCAAGACATGCTTTTTATATTCGTGATTTATTAAGCTGTCGGAGATTATAACGAACAAAACTTCTGGAGCAATGAAAAAAAAATCATGCATTCATGCGGAACTAAATTTACTAAAAGCCAGCTTAACGCCGTTGAATAACATTGGAAGATTATTGAATCTTTGGTGTGTGGAATCCCAATATTATCGCATGGATGTTGATCTTGATTGGGATGAAATTGGAATGATCATCGCATTTGACAATCATATCGCAACCGTTTATAAAGAGATTCTGAGGAAGGTCGAATAAACATTGATTTTTTTTTTCATAAATTCATAAATAGCATTAAGGACGGATTTTATTTTATCGTTTATCGACATTATTTTTACGTATTTTTCCTAGTGTGCGATGGTTATGACTG
Organism: Armigeres subalbatus; assembly: GCF_024139115.2. Taxonomy (NCBI): domain Eukaryota; kingdom Metazoa; phylum Arthropoda; class Insecta; order Diptera; family Culicidae; genus Armigeres; species Armigeres subalbatus. The sequence goes on from NC_085140.1 coordinate 278,694,715, forward strand.
GCTGAACAATGGTATGTATGTATGTATGTATGTAGTTAGCCACCATCCTAGCTTGAGTCTTGCTCTGCATGCGGTTCCATTTGACATTAAGGTCAAATTTCACTATCATTATGAATTCAACATTTTGCTGTATGAAGGGCCAAAAATGGGGGTGGTGGACCTGTAAGCAGAGACACTTACACGAAACCCACGGGAAAATAAGAATCTCCTTCCAGCAGAATGATTCAACAAAAAGAATAATGAAATTTGCAATACTTGTCAAGCTTTCCACGGGATGGTTTGTTAGAAGAAGGGCGCGTCAACTGGTTAACAACTGTTGGAGATAAAAGTAATAGCAGCTAACGACTAATATTTTCCTTCCTTGACTCCGATTGGCTACCACTTCGTTGTCCAGTTGTAACTTCATTGATGCCCTGATGCACCCTCCCAACCCCATCTCAAATACAGTCAAATAAGTTATATTGTAATTAAAATTTGGTCATATGTAGAAAATATATGAAATAGTGATCTTGCAGATAATCCTGTAAAGCTACTGTGCTCCAACACTGCCAACACTGAAACATCAATTTCATCGTTAACTTAAGCTACAATTAACTACTTCCTATAATCACAACTTAATACATTAGTGTTTCGGTTGAAGCGTACCGCTATCTCTGGACCTCGATCCTGTATCGGAAAAAAAATCTCTGTCGGCATAAGCATTCATTGAAAAAATGATTATAGATATATTATACAATATAAAAATAAAATGAAATTTAAAAATAAAATGAAATGCTTGCCAGAAATTAATAAGACAAATTCACTGAAAATATTGAATATAATGAATTATAAAACACGTAGATGAAACATAAATTATATTTAATACTAGTCGACGCAGCAGACGTTGTCCTGACTCCTGCATAGTAGGCAAACATGCGCGTTGTTAACTGCCCATGCGAAACTTCTACACGAATAATAATTTTAGTATTTCACGATGTAATCCACCTTACTCGTGATTTTCGCATGAGGAAACATCTTATAAACCCGTCGGACATGATAACGAACATATCTGCTGGAATGAAGGAATGAAGACAATCTATTCAGCCGCTCACGAATCACGCGTACACGAACACAGACCATTTCACCTTTATATCTAAAGATATAGAAGAAGAGGATAAATAAACAATATATGTTGAAGAAACAGCTTTTTGTGAATAATGCAATAATCTATTATCCGAGATTGCCTTTTTCATTAGGAATGAATTTAAGAGCTGAAAATACAAATTTTAGAAAAAAAAATGAAATATCCTCATAACACTATTCCTGGAAATATGATGTTTTTATTATCATATCATATTATAATTTATCAATCATTGCAGAATCCTTGTTGAAAGTATGTATGTAGCTGGCCACCATCCTAGCTGGAGTCCCACTTCGCATGCGGTTCCACCTAACAGCAAGACCAATTCTTCTTGAGTTCTCAACTGGATCTGTAAAGCTGAGTGTTCGAATCCAATCATTACATAACGATACCGATGTCTCTCTTACTGTACCTGAGGTGTTTGAGTTTATCGTATTTTTATAAATAATATATTTTATTTTATATAGAACTCTTCAAACAAAATAAAATAAAATGATAGTAACAACCTCCCTTCCTCCCTCACTTCAAATCTTCTACTTTTATCAACTTACATATTATTGTTTACTTCAAAATTCTCTTTTATACCGACATTAAATACTCAAGATCTTTAAATCAAGCTGTTCGTTACTATCATTTTTGTTTTGTTTTGTTTTGTTTTTTTTTTTTTTTTATTTATTTTTTTTTTATTTTTCTCTTAATGCTTTCCAATTATTTTTTGTTTATTTTGATTTTATTTTATTTCTTTTTTTATTTTAAAGTCTTTTCTTAATTTTTTTTTTAATTTTTAATTTTTAATTTTTTTTTTAAATTTACTTATTTATTTTTTTGTTGTATTAGCATTCAGATCCGAGCCCTCTTTCATTATTATTAATTGTGTCTCAATTAAAAACTGAATGCTGATACAAATGCAGTCGGCATCAAGGCTTTTTCGGCTGTTGCTGTATCCGTGTTATTATACCCCTTTTTTTCTTTTTTTTTTTTCTTCGGAATATTCTTTTACGTGACCACTATTAAACTTCTCTCACAATCAACTTCCATCCATACTATTCGTACTTCTGTTATTTCTTTTCCTTTGATACTCTCTGTTGCTTCCTGCTCCTCTTAATAGGAACGTATTCTTGATGAACGGTTGACGATTGAGTGCTCTCAAATACATTCTTTGTTTATTTCTCTACTTATGTGTTTTCTTCTGAACTGTCCTCCCCTTCAGAAATTTCGCTATCTTGCTCCTTGTATATCTCTTCTGCTTTCTTTTTTATTTTATCCCTATCTTTTGCTAGCTGCTTCCAATTATCTTCATTCATTCCATCGTATCTGTTGAAATCTTGTTGTAACGAATCTTTCCATGTGAAGCTTGGTCTTCCATGTTTTTTCTTTTCAAGGTTCAAACGCATTGCTATTTTAATTGGATGCTTTTCTGCTCTTCTTTCGATATGTCCAAAGTAACTAATTCTGTTCACTCTTACTCTTCTGTTGATCGTTCTTCCTTTCAGTTCTTTGCGTACGTTAAACTTACAGCTATCTGTTTTTCTACACTGATTCCAAATATCCTTCAATATTTGCTTCTCGTACCTTCCTAACTGCATTCTGCTCCTTTTGGTTAGGGTGGCCGTTTTAGTTCCGTATAATATAGATGGTGCTATCACTGTATTGTAGATTAGTTTTCCAATTTCCCACGTCGGTTTATATTTCTTGCAAAATTCTACCACTATTTTCGATACTTTTGCTGCGTTCACACATCTTTGTCTAGTCGTCGCTGGTCGATTCAGAGTATCTGTAAACCACGTACCAAGATACCTCATTGACTTTTCCACCTTATACCTTCTACCGTTTAGCTCTACTGATTCTGGTGTAGCTACCATTGAATTAGGAGCACGGATTAGTATGTTGGCTTTTATCATTGTTGATTGCCAGTCCTACATCACTCGAGGCATCCTCGAGTGCTTTAAGTATTCTTTCCAATTCACCCCGATTTTTCGCTATTATCAATATGTCATCCGCGAAGATCAATATTAAGGGGGTTTTCAAAGATCCTTTATCCATCATGTTTAGCTCAGGAACTTGTTCTTTCACTTTTCTCAAAACATCTTGCATGACAATATTGAACAAGAAAGGCGATAGTGGGCATCCTTGCTTGACCCCTTTCCCCCTTTTAATTTCCTCAGTGTATTGATTTTGCCACCTCACTCTCATCTTTTCTGTCCTGATACACTGTAACACTCTATCTATTAAATGTGATGGAACATTTAGCTTTGACAAAATATTTCTAAGTTGATGAAGGCTAACATTGTCAAATGCTTTACTAATATCTAGAGCTGCCACATATGCGGGATTTCCTGCATTCCAGTATTCCTCGAGAATCCTCCTCGCCACAAACATATGATCGTCGGTTGATCGCCCCTCAGTAAAAGCCGCCTGATTTATATCCGGATCTCCAGTAAATTGTCTTAAACGGTTTTTTAACCACTTTGCGTATGGTTTGTATCCCACATTACACAGACTTATCCTTCTGTAATCCTTTACTTCTTTTGCTGCACTCTTTTTCGGTATTGGAACTTGGATTGTTTTGGACATTTCGTCTGGCATCTCATTTTCTAACCATACTCGTTTCCAAATATCCACCAATTGTTTTTGTGTTTCCTTATCCGCGTATTTAATTTGTTCCATTCTAATTCCATCTGCGCCAGCTGATTTTCCATTGCATTGCATTTGTACAATCCGTAGCATCTCTTCTTCCGTTGGTGGTTCGGTTATCGGGCAAGTATCTTGTGTCTCCATAAGTGTAATATCTGTTCCTTCGCTCTCCTTCAGCTCCTCCTTCCAACGGCCCATTGGAATTTCTTGTTGCAACCTTATCTGCTTTTACATTGGCTTCCTGCAGTGCTGCTATGTCCACATTGAAAGAGTTAAGCATATTATCGATATCCTGCTGTTTTTCTGGCTTCGAACATCCTCTTACATTCAGTGATGCAAACAATACCAGTTTCTCTTTTTCTTCAGTTCTCAGTTTATTCGGTATATCCTTGCACCGTTCCTGTGAATCTGTTTCGGGTTGGTCGCGTTCATCTCTGTTTCCCTCTGACATTCTATTTCCATTGGATTTGGTTTCCTTTAGTGCCTTCGTTCCTGCCTGTGTATTCGTTATTTGTCGTTCTGACTCTTCCATGATGTCCTCCACTAGTGTGTCCTTACTGTAAGCTACTTGCTCCCGCCGCTCGACTTCAGTTTCTCTCACCGTACTTGCCCCATTTGCTCCCTGCACTGTTTCTTCTGGTTGTATTGTTTTCACATATACTGCGTCCCTTATTATCCTCTTCTCTCTTTCCGACCCATAATTTCCCTTTCCTGCTTTGTAGTTTTCGTCCTCTATTCGGCTAATGCTGTCAAAATGGTTCTTGGTACCATTCTCTCCTGTATATAATATTCGTAGAATATCCTCTTCCTTTTCTTTTTGTTCCCCAATTACCATGGTTGGACTATCCTCTTGGTACAGTATAATGCATTTGTCAAACAACTCCGTCACCGCTACCATGCTTTCATGTCCAAGATATATACCTGGCTTTTTACTTGTTCTATGAAGTATAAAATCCTCCTTCCTGCAAGCTTTCTGTTAAAATATTTCAAATCTATCTCGATTGCTCCAAATATGGTTCGCTATCATGTTCCGTAGTTCCTTTATATCTGACATTTCGCATTCGTATTCCTCTTTGTTTTGTTTAGTTGATCTATAACCGATCGAATAAAACAGTTGCCATCTCCAAGCATCTTCTTAACCGTCATTATGTTTTGCGTTCCGTACTCCTTTACCTTATACGAATCTGTTACTGATATCCTTCCTTTCTCCTTCATGTTTCCTCGGTTGGTGTTTACAATGCTCATTACCCTATAAAATTTATCTAGGCCGTCCTCGTTATCTGACATAATGTTTATGGATTGTAACCTATCGAGATTTGTGCAAGCATGTGGCTGTCAATTTCGACTTCACCATATTTGCGGTAAAGCAATATTTTCACCTGAAACAACTCAGCTACTGCTTGAGTCAATTTATCCTCTATTCCTTCCTTTTTATAATATATGTTATGTAGAGTATGTGTAATATTATCACCCCAAAATCCCTCAAAGATGTCTTTATTATTTTCAATAAAATCTCCAATCAAACAACAAAATTCGTTTTCATTCATGTCATACCTACTGAATTCTTCATTTAGGTCATTCAATTGTTGTATCATCACGCTTATAACGCCATTTGGCTATCATTAATACTAATTGTTTTGGTATCCATTTTATTTATTTATTTATTGGATTGTTACCAAGATCAAATCATATATTTCACCTTACCTTAATATATCAGGATTTCGATGCTTCAATCGTCAATTGTTCGTCTTACCTTAATCAAATTTTCATCTACGTTCATTCATATGACTGTCACTCCCCGAACCAGTGGACATAATCAACTCACTGAACAGCACTCTCATTCATGGTCTCCACTGCGTACCCTGCTGTTTTTGTTTTATTTTTCTTCAAAACAACGTCATGCTAGAGGCTCCGCTCCAGTTGAGTTCTCTGCTGATTTGCACTAATACTCTTACGATCACTCACCCTACACGCTTTTCCCTCTCGTCACCATCAATCTTGCCAAATCTTAACGGTTCACTTTCTGCTGTTCCTGCAGCAATCAACCACTCGAACTCTGCTATCACCTTTTCATCCTTTTTTTTCTTTTCTCTTCAATTTCTGCCATCCATTCGGTTCTCTTTCTATTTCAGTCACTCACCACACTACATAATATATTCCCGTTCCACACCTTGCACCAAACAAAGCTCGTCATCTTCGCTTTCACTCTCTTTCTCTTTCTTCACTAACAACTTTTCGGTTTGATCTCAATACCGCCACGTTTCAGTTATTCACATAGCCTCCCTTACTTAGCTGTTTTCTTACACTAGTTTCGATCATGATCAGACTCGAATATCATCCTCTTCCTCTCCTTGTAATGCCGGTGAACCAGCTATAAATCCGTCTTTTTCCTCTCGTCCGTTTTTTCTCAGTTTTAAATATTTCCCCTTCCCGTTATTCCCTCACCCACCACTTAATTGCCTTTTCTCTCCACTTCCTAGCGGTTTTCTCACTCACTCTCACGCGACTGGAAAGAATAATCCGTTAGTTTCCTTCTATTTTCCCCTTTACGCTTGGATTGGCGTTCCGCCACCAGCCACTTTTTTCAGTTTTCACCCAACCAAATTATTAATTTTGCTGCCCGTTACCGTCACTAAAAGAATATTCCGAAACGATCCTGTCCCCAAATACCATTATTCATCCCCCCAAACTTATCCAAAACGCCACTCGTATTTTACGCCGCAATAAATAACGAATTAACAACCGCTCGCACAAAACGCAACCGATCGCCTTCGTGTCTTGATGCCAACTGTGTTATGACTGGCTGAACAATGGTTGAAATAAAAATCTTGTACAGTTATTAACAAACTGTAGTTTGACAGATCGACTTATTGAATAAGAGTCCAATTATGATTCATATTCAGCAATAAGATTATTTATGTTATGCATTGAGTGAGCCATATCTAACAAATCAAGGATGGCGCGGATGGCAACGTTACCGGCGGATGATCAAATGACAACAGTTCGAGACCCGATTTAGGAAAATTTGATTGTTATTTGATGATTATAAAATGATAATTTTAAAATGAAAATAGCAATTGCTTCAAAATACGTCCATTGGAGATCTTGATGATGTTACCTTCTATGCGTTATTATTTTCGAAGAATTCGCATGTAGCTGAATTGAGGCCTAATTAAAATGCTTATTAAAGGTTTAACGAAACAGTTAATAAAGTTGTTTTTCAAAATAAGATGTTGTCGTTGTATAACTTCGCCAAATTTGTGTGAACAAAGCTTGAACAGAAGTTCTGATAAGAAATAGTACAGACATAATTCAACACAGCGCTGAATTAAATCATCACACTGATGTTAGTTCAACTAGTGAATGTTTGTTGGGATATGCTTCAACTGGGTCGCCGAATAGGGCAAAAAAACGCGAATTAAAAAAACTGCAAAGGCACGTACACGGACATTTGGAAGTACCCATTATATGTGTCTAAGGTACCCATTTTTTGAATCGGTATGAAAATGTCAAAAAATGGGCTTTCTGATGACAACATAAAATGGGTAAATTAACCACAATTTATACATTCTCCTCGACTAACTTTAATGCATAAACATTACCCGTGGAATATTGTTTCAACACCGCCATCATTTTTACAAAGGAAGTTTGTTTTTGGAAAGATGTCATCAAAAGTCAGGAGTGTGCTTTGTTCAAAGTTGCACCGATCCGGAAATGTTTCCGGGCGGAAAGCTAAACATCCGTTGATGTCCAGCGGTAGGATTTTTCTGAGCCGTGAGTTAGGTAAGTTTTTCCATTCGCAATACAATAACAAATGTATCTATATGGGATTTCTTTGGTTCTTCACAGTGATCCGTTCTGATTTCGTATTCAAACAACTATCCCCTGCAGAGAACTATGGCCTTGCAGCTACCCGACGAATCAAATTCATCTTCCGCAAGTCAAATTCATCTTTTGCCTGCCTCCCGAGAGGAATTATGTGAATGTGGAAGTTGAGATCATTTCCGAGAATCAGAACGATGATGACGGGTGAATTGGCTTCAAAACAAGCACCAAAATATATTTAAAATGTAAAGGAAAACGATGATGAATTACAATAAAGTTGTTGCTGATGTTTTTCAATTACGATCGTGCTCATATTATACTGTCTGTGCTTATTTGGATACACGAATTATTTATGTAACATAACCCCAAATCCAGAAAAGCAAAAAGTGGGGGTTATTTACTCATTTTGTCAATAAAATTCAGGAGCAAAAATACCCATTATTTGAAGTTTAGAGGAATACTCATTAATGAGTAAATTGCGTTTACTCATTTAATGAGTTATGCCGCTTTTCTTCAAAATGGGTACGAAAATACCCATTAATGGGTACTTGAGAGCTTCCGTGTAGAGAAAGTAATATTGGAGTTTCGAAAGTTGTGGATGCCGCGATGGCGCTTTTGGAGAGCCTTGATGGCAAATTGCAAAATAAAGTACTTGTTAGCAATTGTGCAATTGTGATGTCCCATCGCAAAGTGCAACTTGGTGCAGCTAATATCGAATGTCAGTAATAATATTTAATGTATCTTCAACCACGTTGGTTAAGGTTAAATCATACCCAGATTTTAGTATTGGAACCCTAATGCTTTGAAAAAAAAAACTCGCTCATAATATTGAAGAATGCATTATGCTTGAGTTTTATTTCATGCGAAATCACGATGTTTCATTCCAAAAATGATTAAAATCAGCCGAGGTCTATGTTATATTTATACTTCAAAATTATCTCTTGTCTTATGAGAAGAACACTGCATTTACAAAGTGAAGCATAAGCATGATAACCTTACATGTCGTAGTTGCTACTCCGTGATTGACCTGAACAATCGCAACTGCATAGAGAGCCGGGGTCTCCAGTAGCCTTACAAGCTAAGGCGTAGGATTGCCAATCCGGAGATAGCGAGTTCGATTCTCGGTCCGGTCTAAGATGTTTTTGGATGGAAAACATTCTCGACTCCCTGGGCATAGTGTATCCATTGTACCTGCCACTCAAGAAACATTCTCATGCAATGGCGGGCATAGAAAAGCTATCGATTAACAACTGAGGAAATGCTAATAGAATACTAAGCTGAAAAGCAAGCCAAGTTACAGTTGGAATGTCGAGCTATTGAAGAAGAAGAACAAGAAGTGCACAGTTTAAAAGCTCTAATAGTGGTTAATAAACGGCGGTGGCCACGTCCTTTCGGGCTACCGAAGATGGGAAGGAATTGAAGATGCAGTCACTCGCCCACTGCAAACCAAAACCACTTCTGCACTCGCCAAGAGAATTTTATTGGAATCTACGGGATAAGTTCTATGGAAGAAATTCATCTTCATTAACGGGTTGCCATCTAATAGTAACAAAAGGGTGGAATATTCAAATTGGATGCCGAAGCGATGATTTCTAACCATTATTGCTAGAATTAGTGAAGTTGTAGATAAAGGATAGAAGATGGAAACGGTATTCAGTACATTTCCAATCTTTGCGATTGCTAAAACATTAGATATCAAGCTCTATCTGGTAAAAGGGCGAATGTCGCAAGAGAGAATTCTCTTCGTCGACTTCCCCTCTTTTAAATAAAAGTGACAAGCAGAGGATTTCTTTGCAGTTTATCACCTCAAAATGCAAGTTCGCATTGTTTTCTATCGAGCTGAGGTGATAAACCACAAAGAAATCTGCTGCTTGTCACTTTTATTTAAAAGAGGGGAAGTCGTCGAAGAGAATCCTCTCTTGCGACATTCGCCCTTATTCCAGATAGAGCTTGATATATATGGAGAGAAAACGTAGGAGAATTGAACCTGAGATTGATCCCACGACCTGCTGCGTATGAGGCAGAAGTAACGAGCATATGATCAACTTGTCTTACATGTTATGAGCACATCTCAGAATAGAGTACTTAAATCCGTATCATTTTGTTATGTTCGTTTGCTATGGCAGTTAATACACGAATGTGAGATTTCGGATAAACTAGCAAGATTAGTCAAGGCGAGTTTGATCGGGTAAAACGAGTGTTTCAAATTACATGAATGCTTCCGATTCTTCCCGGAACATTCAGAGTTACGCTTTGGTATAGATTCACTCTATTAGTATGATTTGTATAAGATCCGTTCAGAAATGTCAGCATTGGTGCTTTGACACGTAACTTTAACAAGATGGAGGAAACCTGTTACAGTCATGAACACGCGAAAGCCGATGTACATGACAGAAAAAGACTTAAAAGAAAACAATGTAGCTGCACCACGAGTTTGCATCAATGGTGATCAGTCTTTGTCAGTCAGGGATGTTTGTATTATTCAGATACAGTTTCATATGACTTTTTCTGATATTTCGCAAGCACCGATATCTATATCTAAAATATCGTCTCAAATTTGAACAGAATGTGGCACATATAGTGATATCGAAAAATATGTCTAGAAAATGTGTGTGTGATTGAAAAACGTAAGTAAAAAGTAAAAAGAGCGGATGCCGTTATAGCTGATATATGATGCCGTTAATTTTGCTTGAGTAAGGAATGAAGGCTTTTGAAGGAATGCGAGGATGCACAAGAAAGCGTCGAACTGCAAGCGTGTTTTATCCTTGCGAGAGAGCGGGTGTTTATGACATCCTAGCATGCGACAGGCAAGAAACCCAAATTCGGACATAGTGCGTTGGATTTGCACAAAGATGCACTAAACAACGCATCAGTTAGTTTGACAAATCAAACTTCGAGAGAAAAATCGGAGCTGATATTATGGAGGTTATTGTATTCGTGTATGTACTTTGTTTCACCGGAGATCTACGAAATCAGTACCAAAAAAGGGATTCGGAGACGTATCTGTAGTAGGGATTGAGACGGGTATGGTAAATGACAAGAACCGAATAAAAGGGTATATACATTAGCCATTAGCCCTAGATGGGAAAGTGATAGATGAGAGAATGAGCCTACAGTTTTGTGAAATATTTCGTAGGAGAAGGTCGTGGTGTTGAGTTGCTGTGATTTGCCCAGCAGCTGAAGATGGACACGATAAAATCGTAGTAGAAAATCATACTAACTTTGCACTCCATAAGACGCTCCGACCGTATTAACCACCTACAAAATGTGACGGCCCTCTACAGGTAGAAGACCAGAACAATACTCGTGGAAGCCCAACTTGCAGTTGGAGTCTTGGAGCATATGGAAGAGGTGAATGACCAACTGTTGGAGGAAACTTCATCTGTTCAAACCGGAAATATCTGATCATTGCCTGAATGTCGGGCAATATTCCAGTGGAAATTGTGATATTCCATAATCTATACTAAACATTACCATTATTAATATCAAGTTCCACCAATAGTCACCAAAACTACTGCTCTTTATTTTCACTCTACATTGACACTCTATACACGTCTATTTCCAACTCCTCACTTCCTGATCTCCACTGTTATTCTAGAATACCACAGAAATGGTTATTGATTTCCTTGACCTTTGAATGCCATGTTGCGTACGGCAATTTAATCTTTATAGTGGTATTATTACCTAAAGTTACAGCTCAATAATACATTTGCAATAAAAGAGAAAACCAAAGACAAATTATAATTGCAGGAGACTAATGAAAAATCCAGAGAGAAAGGGGGATGTGTGGGGCAAGACAGCCTTGTTATATACCACTCTATATTATTTACTGTTTATATCGTCTTGGTGTTAATGCCGAGCAAGCAGCTAAGCATCGCCCCCCTCAGTCAGAGTCCAACAGTGATCCAAGTAAGGCGATACCTCCGCCGAGTGCAATGATGCGCAATGGGTGATTTCCTGGCGCAGCAGCAGGTCACACTCACACAGAACCAAATCCCATTGTTTTCTTATGGGATTGGCCAAATTGGGACCACTGGTGCGACAACTGGTGCAAAGAACGTAAAAAAATGAGCAAAATCAATTTCTCAAATATGCTTTGCATCTGGGTGCTGCGGATAGAGCCGCTTTTCTGCTCTCAAGCGAGTAGAGGGGTGTTTTGAAATCAATCCCATAAGCAACATTATTTTGCAGTTTCTTGGCTGTCAAACATTTCCCGCTCTTCGAATTTCTCTTTCCATGCTGCATGAAGGCGCACAAATGCGCGAGACTCTACATGACTTTACGATGGTTTACATACATTCCTGCTCCAATCAGCTGTTGAATTTCGGAAAATTTCGTAACGAGTGCTTTTTAATTGCATTCCTACTAATTTTCCACGCGAAATATTATGTGAAAATATTTGTTACTAGAATACAAAACTCAAACTTTCCAAATAATAACAATACTTCTCAATATAGGATCTGAAACGAACATAACCACAATCTTCAATGTTTGGCTCCGGCACAATAGAAAAGTTTGGCTTCAGTTTGACAACCAAATCGATTCTATTCGCACCACCCAGCTTTGCATGTTTTATTCATTTATTAATCTGTATTTAGTAACCTAAGACATGATGTCTTTTATAATTGTTATTGTGGATTTACTTGACCAATGGATTCTAAGGTCGGTTCACTTGCCTATTTCAAACGTTCCTTTTTCCAGCAAGGTTTGCCAAACTCAATAAATGTTTGGTAGATTATCAGACGTCAAATCATCGGAAAAAGAAAGAGAAATCCGATGGAAACAGCAAAAATCACGTGGCACACTTGTCAGTTTTGACAGATTTTATCATGAAAACGGATGTGAAGGTGAAAAACGCGATTCCAACGACCGTTCAAGGAGCGACTATTTCGAACAGTCGGGTCCAATAGGGAAATCCACGTACAATAATAAATACTAAAATATGTTCTCAGTGAGTTTTTTTAGCGTACGTACGCTGAAAACAAAAGATATTTTAGTTTACTATAGATTGTCGCTTCGGTTCCCTTTGTTCTGCTGTCCGGAACATGTTGGATACCAAGCTGTCAAATCGTATGGATTTTCCTTCTTTGACATTTAGCTCCCCTATCCTCGCCAGCAAAAGATGTTCCGGACAGCGACGACAGCGACAATCTTTATCTAGTAACTAAAATATCTTTTCTGAAAACCAAAACTACCCAAAAGTGGGTTGTAATCACTCAAAACCGTAGTTTGGGCCAATAACCCAAATTTTAGTAAAATGACTTTTGTGTCACTATAGGGCACTGCACGGAAACATATCTTTCTCTTTCGTTCTTCATTAATTTTGACGTTTACTGGCCTTGTTGTTTTCTAATTACTTTGCAGCGAGAAAGAGACAAAGCAGTCCGTGCAGTACCCTATAAGTAGTTTGCCTTAAATCACATATAAACAATTTACCCAAAGCTGAGTTTAATTTATCCAAAGTGGACTTTGATCAACTCAAAATTGAGAAAATTAAATTTACTCAAATTGGGGTTATTGGGCTGAGCAGCCCCGGTGAGGTGCTTGCATCTTGCTCTAAATTTGACAACAATCATAGGAAAAAAGGGAAAACTACCCAAATTTGGGTATTTGTTTTTTTGCGATATTCTCATCAGTGCGTAAATTGAACTCAAATTTTGGGTTGATTTATCTGTCCGTGTACGGTGATATAGTTTGGCTATCCACCACCATGCCACCATCATGGATTATCCTTAGCTTTTCACCACTAGATGTCAGCACATACTTTCATATCGTTTAAGCCGTTTTAGCCTACACTGAAAATGTTTTTCTGTTTTTATTAAGTTTTCATAAAAAAAAGAGAAATGGAAAACGAATAATAAATCGAATCAAGTTTCTATTAAAGAGTTCATTCTCAAATTATTGTCTGTTTCCTTGGTAACAAAACGCGCCGACCATTTTTTAGGCACTATCAAAATCGTCGCCAACATCTTTATTCTAAAATTATGTTAGTTTTATTAGAAAATAATGTCAATCTGCATTAAAAACAGGGCTCAATTTTGGGAAATAATGTGATTATTGAGTATATAAAATTTTGTTCACAGTTGATTTGGCAGATCTTATGGCCATTTCTGCTGGCGACGATTTTGGCGTCAATTTGTTTTGCGACGATTTCAAATCGTCGCGGCCGATAAGGTGGGAAATTGATAATACAAACGCTAAAATTGATTATTTTCAACCCTCATCCACCCCCTTGTAACGCTTTTTGTCAGAAAGGGCTCCAAAATTTGTATGCCAGCCCAGCCGTATAAAGCGCCCACCCCGTAAAGCGTTAACTGGGCCCAACGTTGAAAACTGTTCCGAATTTTTTTAAAAACGATGCTTTAATTCTCTTTAAAATATTTTAATTTATTGTCACATATAATAATAGTATACTATTATAATAATCTTGGAGTTAAGTGTCTGCTTAATTGTTTTCACCTGTTTTCACTATTTAACTGTTTAATAAGTCACTAATAACTATAGTAACTATCAACTATATGGATAACTAATCAAAAATAAATACTTAAGATATATGGAAAATAATTCTAATTCTAAAAATTATTTTTCATTGTCTGCTTTATGAAACTATTTTATCCGAAAATTTATTTGAAGAGATTTTTTTTGTTGCGGTGTGGGCATTGAAAAACGTTTATCGTTTATCTGTCACTTACTGCTTATTCGCCTTAAATCAGAATCGTTTGCATCGCAGCTGGCGGCAATCCAAAAATAAGAGCCAAAAACAAAAGAAAAGATTTTCTTTTATAGAGATTTTAACAAAAGAGTGGTTTTCTTCGAAAAAAATAGTAAGAATTACGTTTCATCGTGGAAAAATTGTTCATTGGACGAACACATTTCAAAGAATTAGCAATGGCAACGAAACGGGCGTTTAACATTCTTGAGCAACGGAACATCAACGAAAACTCACACATTGGCAGTAAGTAGATTTTTTTTAAATTTATCTGCGGGCCGAAGTGTGTAAATGTTCCAAAACGTTTTTTTTTTTTAGAATCCTCGTTTCCCGGCAAAAATAGTTCACGGGCTCCATTCAAAAGTGCCCTCAAGGATCTTACTAACAACAGTTCCTCGACGCGGCCGAACTTCACCGGGAAGCAACCTTCCGATGGATCAACTGCTCTGAAAAAACCTCTTCAGCAACAACAGAAACCGTTCGCATCGTCAGTTTCACGGAAGAAATTGTCCGAATGCAACGTTTCTCAACAGGTTACCGCTGTTAAGAAGCAGCACACGGTCGCGGCACCACCGTTTCCCATATTCAGCCCTCTGGATGCCGAATACAGTTGGGGTAAGGAGGCTTGTCTAAGGGAGGATTTACTGGAACAGATGATCGAATACAATGGCGTCCGGTACCAACGGGAAATAAAGCCACTGAAAGCGCCAAAAATGGAAGCGGTGGAGCTGCCGGAATTGGAAATTCCGCGTCCAAATGAGGTATCCAAACCGGCGGTACCGAATCGATTTCCGTCCAATTTCCTCTTCAATCTGCAAGAGGTGGACATCCCGGATTTGGAGTTTATGTTCTAGGTACAGACATGCAGTAACCAAGATCTCTGCTTTATTTTAGATTGGTAAGTTTTCTTTTTGTATAGTATTTGTATTTGCGTTTCATCTCTATTTTTGTAATACAAAATGACAACAAAAATTGCGTATCTCTGACTGTTACCCGAAAGAAAGCATTCATATTGTCTACATGATTGGCATTCGAATTTTGTTTTTGCGCTTCACATTTGTGTGCAAATCTAGGATTGAATAATAGAAGAACAATCACGCAAAAAAAATCAGACTGCATTATTTAGGTCCCGATTTAATAAAATAAAGCCCATGTTTCGCCATTGCAAAACTCAATTTTTCAGCACTCGTAGGTACTATTTCTCTATTAACTTTTCCTCAACTCGACAAGTCTCGTTGGATAAACATGGAACTCGTATTCAAAAAAAAAATCATCTTTTAATAACTAGTTGCACAAATTGTTATTTTTTAATAAAAACTGCTTAGGAACCATCCACAAAGTACGTCACGCTTTTCAGGGGGATGCAAGGTTTCGAGAAGCGTGATCGATAAAAAATTTCTAGAGAATTTAAGTTTAATAAACGTAACTAGGAGGGTGGGGAAGGGGTAGTTATGAAAACATGTACATATGAACCCTTGAGGCCCTTTTGATATATTAATACACAACTATACTGCCGCTAACCGCAAGTCAGACTTATCTGGATATGGCGTCCATATACAGATAAGTCTGACTTGCGGTTGGCGGCAGTATATAAAAGGAGATTTTTTTATTAAGTTAGTTGGCCCCATATTTCTCTACAGTTATATACAGCAATAAGTATTCTCATATCCCCATTGTATTGACAACATAACACAATGATACAAGAGTGAATGCATTTTTCACAACTCAGTTGTTTGCAAAAACGTAGCAATAATAAACAGATAAGCATCCTATAAATCATACCAGGTATTTTTTTTCCTTAAAGTGTAAATTTATCAGTACAGTAAACCATCATTGCATCAGCCATGGCTCTGTCGGACGTGGGAAGCTTACTGCAGGGTTTCATTCTATCGCACGGTGGACTCAAACTTCTAAAGGAGCGAAATTGCATCGTCCGGCTGGACAACAACCCTACCGATGGAAAAGTGAAACTTATATCCGGAGGCGGTAGTGGCCACGAGCCAGCCCATGCCGGCTACGTGGGCGAAGGAATGCTAGCGGGTGCCGTGTGTGGAAATGTGTTCAGCTCACCTTCGGTCACGGCGATTTTGGATTGCCTGAGAGCGGTCACTGACAAGGATGGCAGCATTATCTTCATTGTGAAGAACTACACGGGCGACCGGCTGAACTTTGGCATTGCTGTAGAGCTGGCGCGGGCCACATATGGATTCCGTGATGTGCGGATGCTGCTGGTAGGAGAGGATTGTTCGATTGATGCTGATAATGTGAGAAAGTCCGTTGGGAAGCGGGGGCTGGCCGGTGTTGTGTTGGTGCATAAGATATTAGGTGCGATGGCGGCAAGTGGAATGTCAATCGATGAAGTCTATAAGTTCGGCGAGGGGTTGATCGCTGGTGGAAATTTAGCAACAATTGGTTTCACATTTCAGTTGAATAATGAAGTGTTGGAGAATATAGAAATTGGGAAAGGCATCCATGGTGAACCTGGAGTTTACAAAATGCAAGCAAGCAACAATTTTGATCAAATCAATGATTTCATAATTAGTAAGCTGATAGCTAGTGTAGATAAGTCCTCGGAGGTAGTACTGTTGATAAACAACCTTGGAGGTACATCACAACTTCTGCTGGGAGTTTTTATGGAATCTTTCCTGAAGAAAATTGAACCAGTCTATGCTGTAAAACGGATTTACAGCGGAGCATATTTAACTTCGCTTGATCAAGCAGGAATTTCGGTAACTGTCCTAAATATGAGCTACTCCCCGAAGCTGCTTGAGTACCTGGATTACGAAGTCACGATTCCTTCAACGCTTTTCAGATCAAGATCTAGATTTAATCAGCCGCCATCAACAGTTGTTAAAGTAGCAGCATTAGCCCCGTTAGAAATCCAACTCGAAACCTCAAATGCTTGTGCGGTTAGTTCCGAATTTGGCGCCAAACTTGCGCAAACTATCGTACATTTCATTTGCGAGGCTCTGATTTCCTGTACCGGCATGCTGAACACAATCGATAAGGAAACTGGTGATGGTGATACTGGGAGTACTATTTCCAAAGGAGTCGAATCAGTTCTAAAACAATTGAAAACCAAAAAACTCGATTTGATCCACCCAGGTATTCTGCTACAACAGATTAGTGTTCTTTTACAGCAGGATATGGGAGGATCATCCGGTGCTCTTTATAGTTTGTTCCTCCAGGGAGGTGCCGCCATATTTATGAACCCAACCGCAGACCGTCAATCGGTAAGTATCCAGCACTGGGTCCAAGCTCTTAATAATGCAAATGACACAATCGTCAAGTACGCCTTCACCCAACTCGGAGATCGTACAATGCTGGATCCCTTACGGGAAGGTGAACGTCGATTGAGGGAATCCATCGCCGAGGGATTACCGATTCTCGACTGCGTGGAAAGCTTTACCAAAGGTTGCGAAGAAGGAGCTCGTGCTACCCAGCACATGGTGCCAAAGTCGGGCCGGGCTGCCTATGCTGCTTCGTCGGAAGCTTCGCAATCTTACAATTATGCTGACCCGGGAGCACATGCAGTATCCATTTGGGCGAGAGCTTTACTGGAAGCGTGCAAGCAAGTGATGGTTGAATAAGTGATCTTTATTGATCAGAATTAGAATTGTAAGCACAATTACTTGGTGTGCTTTTTTATAAAAGTACCTGATTTATGAAATATATTTTTACACAGTAAATGTTCAGATCAACAAATGTAACACTCAAATCATTTGATGTTCGGAGTCATTAATATCGCGAAAAAGGGGAAAATGAAAAACAAAATAATGAATAATAATAAACATGGAAATCATCTAATTTCTTGGATGGAATTTAAGTCACCTAACACCTAAATGCTACCTCTGTTGATCTATGATTTAGCCAGTACAGTATTCTCCATATCACATTCTACCTACGCATTATCACTATATGTAGTCGGGCTGGGTATCTCTCTTTTACATTTGGCCGGGGTTCTGCCAAATCGCACTGAGCGCTATCAAAAAATTGCCCATTTTTCTACTTAAATTTTCGGTTACCAGATTTAGTTTAGTTTAGTTTATTTTCTTGTTTTAACATTATTCGGTTATAATAATAGTTTTGAGCTGAGTTATGGAATTCCTTTCAACAGCTACAGTTTTGGCGATAGCGTGTTGGGCGTGTTGGGATAGCTAAAGGAAAATCCGGTTCTGCTTCACTTGAATTTTATTCATATGGCTAGCGGCACAGCTATACCATGTTGGGAAGCCGTAGGTTAGAGATGGCTTGAAGACAGTCTTATACAGCCAGGCCTGGTAGCGAGTCACTTTTTAGTGACTTGGTCACTATTTTGAGTCTAGTCACTAAAAAGTCAGTATTTGCATCCAAAAGTCACTAAAGTCACTATTTTTCAGAAAATGGTCACTTAAGTCACTATTTTTGCACTGCCTATTGTAAAAAAATAAAAATAAAAATCATTTGTACCTACCGTGATGTGCCCTAATTTCGCGCGCGCCCTAACTTCGCGCATTATACAATCATTTATTTTTTTCAATTTTTAGGTACCAGTCAAAATTGAAATATCTGGAGGATTACAAAATATCATTGTTGTTGTATGTTTTTCACGGAAAAATTTGAAAAACAAACTTGGTTTAGTACACCAAATAAAATTATTTCAATTTGATCCCATCGACCGCCATATTTGCTTGTGCTTAGCACAGCGACGAAGAACATGACCCAAGTAAACAAATGATTTCACTGTACAAAACTGGCTACTTTTTGGAAACATTTGTATCCATAATGCTCTGTTGGACACGTTTATTCGTCATTACTATTGAAAAGTGTAAAATTTTATGTATTTTGTGTTTATTTAGACTTTCGCTTTGTGAGCGAAATTAGGTATATGAGAGTCATTATTGTGCCTAATTTCGTTGCGGAGTTTCATTTACAACATTCTAATGAAACAAAAGCACTATAATACACAGGACAGTTTTACACTGAATAGAACCCGAAAAGTTCATTCCCATACGCTTTTTATCTAATTTTCAGGCGGATAACCACCGACATCGACTAATGTTGACTTAAAAAAAATTATAGATCAGTGCCTGCAATACCTACCAAATCCGATGTGTAAAATGATGCTAAAATGTGCGATGTGTAAAATGATGCTAATGACCCGTTTACATATTCGCTAGTTCTAGCGGACAATGCACTATCCGACAATACTAGCACGAAATTAGCATAATGTAAACAGGAATTGTCATCTGCTAATTGTGTTTACATTATGCTAATATCGCGCTAGTATTGTCGGATAGTGCATTGTCCGCTAGAACTAGCGAATATGTAAACGGGCCATAAACTTAAGAAAAAACTACAGCACCTTTTCCGATAATGTATATAATATTGAAGATGGCTTGAATAAAACACATATTTGAAGATGTCCTATGTAAGAGATAGCGGAATTTAAGACTTTCTTTCATGACGTCTCGAAAATTTAAACTTTTTTTATACACCAGCTAAACATTGCTCATACAATGCATTTTTTCTTAAAATATGGTTTATATTTCAGAAGCAAACGATATTTTAGGAATTATGACTTGTGTCAACTAAAATGCATGAAGTAAAATCTAAGCAAAGCTCCAGGGTCGAAATATAGGCACATACCATTTCGACTAAAGAATGGGTCACTGACGGCTGTCTGATACCGTTATCTGCATATTTTGAACAATGGATGCATGCTTCTATTGGTAAATTGATTATATTTCATCAAACCAATAACGATATTCAATTCCAAACATGAGCGAAGTTAGGAACACTTTTGCGCGAAATTAGGAACTATCCTATTTTCTTGCGCGAAATAAGGAGCATACAACGGTCTCGGATTCATACTCCAATTTTTTTTAAATAGCAGTAAAATTTGCAAGTAACATTTTTTTGAGAACCTAGAATCCTACGTGATGCAGTAGCAAATGTTTCCAAATGGCCACTACATGTTTTTAATGAACGTTTTAACTTTGTCAGATCTTAAGTGCGCGAAATTAGGGTACTTCACGGTACTAATCTACTATTGTTATCAACCAAATCAAATGTGAGTCTGGTTGCAATATATACAATTTGAGAAATATGCACCAAAAAAGTTCCATGTGTGTTGTGAGGTTCGTGAGTTGTGGAACCGTGAGGTTGTTTCCGATTAATATCGACAATGATATTTTTCTTCACGAATGGAATTTGTTGCGAAAGGTTGACCTCGAGTATAGAGTACCGAATTGAGGAGTATTGAAACTAGAACCGCGTCTGTTGGTGATCGGCTTTACCCCCCGGTGACAAAGATAGTGTACAGCCTCAGTTTCATCACATGACAATGATGTTTGATGTTTCTCAACGTTAGGGAGAAAAATAATAAGGGCGTCGAAGACAAAAAATAGGTTCATTATGATTGTTAATTCGAATAGAGGTAATAAACTATAGAGGAAGATTGTCGCTGTCGTCACTGGTAATTTTTTATCGATTTTTTATTGGATTGCTAAGTAGCACCACAAAAGATATTTTAGTTACTAGATAAAGATTGTCGCTGTCGTCGCTGTCCGGAACATCTTTTGCTGGCGAGGATAGGGGAGCTAAATGTCAAAGAAGGAAAATCCATACGATTTGACAGCTTGATACCCAACATGTTCCGGACAGCAGAACAAAGCTAACCGAAGCGACAATCTTTATCTAGTAACTAAAATATCTTTTAGCACCACCCATTCTTATGACCGGGTGATTTTTTAATTTTCGAATTGTCACTTTAATTTTAATTCTGAAAAATCCAAGGGGAGAAGGCGGAGCACTGAATCCCTACCCCAACATGTGCGACATCTGGATTTGGTTCTAAACTGTAAACAACAGTGTTAATTCTCTACCTTTTTGTTATGGCGAGGCAATTTTTATGCACTCTTTTGTTTTCGATATTTTATCAAAATTAAACACTCAATCATGCAGCAATATAACAATATGGTATGCTTGAGATACCTGCTCGATTATAGGGACTCGAAAAAGAATTTATTTGCAGTAACTAACCGAATATAAAAATGTTCGCATTAACGATTGCGCCCTAACACCGGTTCTAAGCTTCGATGCATAGTACACGAGCTTTGTTCGCCAGTGACAGGCGTATGAGGCCCTTGGAAAAATCCAAATCCAATCCTACCACCATCTTGCGAGCATGTTACACGAAAGAATGTTTCGTATGATATTGTCACCAGAAGGCGCTGGAGTGAAATGTCAAACTCGAAGGATTACGACGCTAGCGCCTCTAGTTGTGAAACAAGCAAGCAATCAAATTCAAATTGATCATTGAAGTCACGGTCAAAGGTAATTTCTAGTGTTACGTCTGTTTGTCTGTGTTGTAGCTCTATCCCCGGTTTAAAACTTCATGTAAAAGTCACTATTTGGTCACTTTTTCGTCATCGTTGGTCACTAAAGTCACTATTTTGAACGGCCTTTAACGCTACCAGCCCTGTATACAGCAGGATCTTGGAGTTGACGTCCAAATGTGAACGTCGGTTTATGAGCGGATAGAGCACTCTGATGCAAGGACGGAAATCTTCGTTTTACTATCAGTTGCATCGACGCTCAGTAGGCAGCTTGTTTGTTTTGATCAGACGATCAGCAACGCAGGCACGAACATCTCGCAGCATGCTGTCCTCCATACCAAATTTACCACCCGAACCTCAGGCTTTGGTCCGATTCGCGAATTAAAATCAAATTAAACTTAAAAATGACAGTTCAATAATTTCCAAATAACCCTGCCCGCAGAGCAAGATTACTTTTGACAGATATTGAATCATTTTTGATAGATGTTTTGTTGGTCTTGCTGGGTAGCACCAGCCATTCTTATGAGCGGGGGATTTCATAATTTATGAACTGTCACTTTTAAGTTTGATTTGATTTTAATTCGTGAATCGGACCAAAGCCTCAATAGCCAATTGATAATCGAGCGTAAAAAATGAATATCTACCGGACTGGAATGAATATTTTGAATTGCGGTTGATTTGCACCGATGATAAATGATGAATATTTTGCTTTATATACTAAACAGATGCATATATTTTAGCAATCTGACTTCAAAATGTTGAATCCATGCACCGCAGTAGACCAGTGCATGATGACGTAGGTTGACAGTTCACAGAGCTTTTTCCCCGGGACTTAGCCTCCGGCGTAGCTTCCGACAAAATTGTTTCGTCATTTTATTCGCATGTAGATGTCCTTTGCGATTGATTTCATGCTGAATGCAAAGAATAACACTAAAATATTCGGATCACAGCAATTTTAAACTTAAAATATAAATTTAAATTTTCCCTTCATCGATTTTTCTTCTAACACCTTGTAAACAAGCTCTGTGAACTTTCAAAATAAGTGAGGTTAAGTTAGAGTTTGCATTGGTCTGTATGAAATGACTAGTCGACCCGGCAGACGTTGTCCTGCATAGTAGGCGAGAATGTGCATTCCGAACTACCCATGCAAAGTTCACATAGGAATCACAATTTTAGTCATTCACGGTTTGCTCAACTTTACTCGTAATTTTCCCATTAGGAAATATCATATAAACCCGTCGGAAACTATAACGAATGTTTCTGCTGAAGAAATGAAAAATCCATCCAGTCGTTTTCGAGTTATGCGGATACGAACACAGACCATTTCATTTTTATATATAAGATATTCATATTTTGAGATTTCAAATTGAATATCAATGTGCCAAGCTGAAGATTCATTTTGACACCGCACAAAACAACGCTGACACCGAGAGTCGACGCTTGCTGCTGTTCGTGCACATGCCGTCCTATTTATTCGCACATTCAAATTCGGGAAGGATTAGCAACTTGATTGTGTGGTTGAATGTCATCTGTTTGAGTGTAGTTGAAATTACTTTTTCTGTCCCTGCTCTGATGAGTTTGTCGCATTTACTCAGGCTGTGCTTTATGTGGGCAGCGAAGGTTACCTTCTGGTCCATTGATAGTTCTAGGTATCGAACCTCATTCGACCATGGAACTGGGAGACCCCAAACGGATATTTCGCTTTGCGGAAGTTTTTGCGGGCTTCGCTTGCGAGTGAAGAAAATAGCATTCGTTTTTATCTTCCACTTTTTCTGGTAGCTTTCGATGGCATTTTGCGCTTCTTGTAGTTCGTCTTAGCTTAGCTTAGCTTAGACTGACTGTACATATCAATGGTTGCTACTCCGTGATTGATCAGAACTGGTGCAAATTGCACTACGATCCAAGTGAATAGTGGTTGGGATTTACCAACTATTCTCGAAGTGCACGTTTCAGCAGCTCGCAAATGTTGATCAATAACGGCGCTGGCCAAGTCCTTACAGTCAGTTGGGAAAGGGAGGGAATGTGAGTGTGTGGTAATTGTTGCTACTAGAGACCGAGAATACCTCTGCATCTCCACATTTACCACGGGAAGGAAGTAGTGTTAGTTGGGTGGGGTAATCAGTAACATAGATCGGGATTCACAATGGAAAGTGATGTGACCTATGAAACTTCTACACAGCAGTATTAGCATTTCCTTAATTTGTACAATTGTTCATTCTTCGCGAGAATAAACAATCAATCGCTCAAAGTGAGCGATTGTTCATTTGAATTTCGGATTAGGCGCCCGCGTTATCATTTAATTAACGTAAGAAAAGTAAAAAAGAAACAGGATTAAAATTGAAAATAATTGATAGTAATCGGAAAGCTAATGTTATTCAGCAACCCTTATTTTATCTCTATTTGACGTTAAGAAAGAATGTAAGTTTACGTTCATTTTACATGTCGTTTATTTTGCATTACTTTCGCGCGCGTATGTGTCACTGACCAGTATACCGTAATCAGGATCTCACTGGTATTAATCCTGATGTGCCGGTTGGCACTCGTGTTGGGCTTGTGCGCTTTGAGCGGCACACGGTCGCTTCCCAGTCTACACAAAACCGCACATGGTGCAATACAAGATGCTAAATTGGAGACGATATACATACATGTTGTGTGGAAAAGTACCTCTATCGCCTGCACTTCAGCATCCTACGCGACACCATATACGTTCATGTGTTGACCGGGTTTGATAGGGCCTGCTTATGGACACATGCAGCTTTTTGTAGAGGTTTAACAGAGTCCACTGTCAAACCCCACCACATCCTAGGCAGGCCCCCTAACTCGCAGTGGCCATGGGAGGGTCGTCAAGCCCTTGGACATAGTCCCTGCTGCCCTTTTGAGCTTCTTGTAGTTCGTCAGCGAAAAAAAAAATTGACATCGTCAATCATCACAAGATCAGCGGTGAAGATATTGTAGAGCGTAGGACTAAGGATAGCTCCTTGTGGGACACCGAATGGAACTTCGTGTCGATCAGATGTGTGTCCATTTACCGAGAGTCTCAAAAAAATGAGTAAGATCTCAAAATCGTCCTGGAGTTTGAATCAAATGGTCTGCCGAATCAACCAAGGCTTCCATGATGTCCCCAGCCGCGGTAACAACCCAATTATGTTCTCCGAGTATTTGTCGTTCGCTCGCGTCTCAAATGTAGGCATATGAGTTGTTCTAAGATCTCCAAATTGTCCTGGAGTTTGAATCAAATGGTCTACCGAATCAACCAAGGCTTTCATGATGTCCCCAGCCACGGTATCAACCCAATTATGTCCTCCAAGTATTTTTCTTTCACTTGCGTTTCAAATCCACACATATGAGATGTAGTAAGATGTCCAAATCGTCCTGGAGTTTGAATTAAATGGTCTGCCGGATCAACCAAGGCTTTCATGATGTTCCCAGCCGCGGTAACAACCTAATTATCAGAAAAATATATTAAGCTCTTTTAGTGGAATGTATTCAACCGTCTAAGACGAATTAAGGGTCTGTCTCATTTGGAGAATCAAACTTAAAAGTGACAGTCCGAAAATTAAAAAATCACCCGTTATAAGAATGGCTGGTGCTACCCAGCAATTCCAAAAGGACATCGATGGAAAATGATTCGATATCTGTCAAAAGTGATCTTGCTCTGCGAGCAGGGTTATTCGATAATTATTGAAATGTCACTTTTAAGTTTAATTTCAGTTTAATTATCCAATTGAGACAGACCCTTAAGTACTGTCCATTTAATTCCACCAGTTAATTTTCGTTATCTTTGCAGATACGTATTTCGACCACAACTGTGTGGTCGTCTTCAGTGTCTCGTACTTGACTCGACTTGGAAGTCGAGTAGTCGAGTCAAGTACGAGACACTGAAGATGACCACACAGTTGTGGTCGAAATACGTATCTGCAAAGATAACGAAAATTAACTGGTGGAATTAAATGGACAGTACTTAATTCGTCTTAGACGGTTGAACCTAATTATGTTCTCCGAGTATTTGTCGTTCGCTCGCGTCTCAAATCCAGACATATGAGTTGTTGAAAAATCTCCAAATTGTCCTGGAGTTTGAATCTTGCTTGAGAAATGGATTGCGAGTGATTTGACTATGCGTCCAATTTGGGAATCTCGAGCTCGTTCAGTAGCCGCTAGGTTGCGAAGGCCGACGGAGGTCCTTCGTAGCTTAGTTGGTTAAAGCACCAGTCTAGCGTACTGTAGGGTCATGGGTTCGAGTCCCATCGAAGGGAAATCGAATCGAATCAATATCTTCCACATAATGTACATATTCACATATGAGTTTTCACGACATTGTAAAAAAAGGCAATTTATTGTTTACACACGCAAGAGTATTCATTGTTCTATGTGTTGAACATCAATTTACTGTTATTTTACGAAGGAGAACAAAAGAAAACCTACGATGATTCAAATGGATTATTCAACTCAGCCATGATTTTTTAGTTGCTGAGTTGGGTGCGTTTCAACTCACGAGTGATTTGAATCGTTCATGAGTTTTGAGATTTTGAGTTTTTCCCAACACTGATTATTTCATGTTTTACTCATCCAACGCATTGATTTGAATGGCCATGTATGATTGTGAAGTGAAACAGTACAGCACGTGGCTTAACATCGAATAGAAATAATGGGTGAATAGACTGGACACGGCTCTCATTTGAAAATCTGGTGGAACTGTTCCACCAGGCATAACACGAACTCGTATGAAAATAATGAATTATTTCATCAACTACATCCTCTTTGTTAATACATATGTAACTCAAACAACAGAATTGAGGGTAATAATATGCTTTTTCACCTATAGCTTTTCTATAGAATTAGATATATTGAAACTCATTTTCATTTTCATGATGTACGAGGGGGTCGCTGGGCCAGGTCACCAGCGTAAATCCGAGAACTTACACTTTCCATAATATACCGATGGAGTGAGAAGTGGGAATAGGCATCGCAACATCATTAGCCCTGCTGCTTTGAGGTTTTGCGGGATACACGGGAGGTGTATTCTGTCCAAGGGAGTAGGATGGAAATGGGATGGGGTGTTAGGGTTTTATTGACCATAGACGCTATTGGGAGAATTTTAATTAGCATATAGTGAATTAAGATGTTATTTACCTTGCTTCTATTGTATCCTTGTTGGATATTTTCAATAGTTTTTAATTTCGTCTTACCAGGCAATAATGTGTATCTGAAACTGCTGGTATCGTGTCAGTGGTCACCGGCCCAAGAAATCAAATTCATCAGCCAGCTCGATTTCGTCAACACCGATAGCAAATCGATCCAGATAATATTTTTCCTCTATTACAATATTGGGGGTCTTCCAATGTTTTGTTAAGGGTTGTAGCTCGCAACGATTAGTTGATAATGCAAAGGAAAGAAAAGAAAGAGGGTGATTATTAGTATTGAAAACATGCAGCATGCATGTGAGAAGTTCATTGTGATATTCTCACGACGGTTAGGTACAATAGTGAAAATATGTATCTGAATGTATTATGATTATAGACAACTATGTTTCCGAGTACTCTGATTGATATCTGAACTAATTTCAAAATGAAAATAATATGATGTGCGCGTAGTCTCGAATTAGAGACAGTGATATATAAAAGGCAAAAAAGGAATAACTAATCGTTAGATCCTCGGATCCGTGATTGCAAAACGACATTGTCTATCAAAGCACGATTTAAGCACGAACTGTGTTTGTGTGTAGTACGAACAGATGCTGTTGGCTGCGTTTCTTGACGGATGAGTTAGGACGTGTACAAGTATATTGTCCATCTTCATCTAATGGGACCCCTTTTCTATTCTTCAAAGTAAGGAAGTTTTCATTCTGGAATGGGAGATATATGTGTAGTACAAAAAATAATGTAATCGCTTCTCAAGATCGATCGCAGTATCGATTCCTAGTGGCACCAATTGCGTGCATCTTTCTCAGAAGAGTAAAGATACATTTAAGCTCTGGAACTTGACAGCATTTAAGCTGGTCACAAAGTTGTGCCTTTGCCAAGGGTAGAATTAGATATTGAAACTCCAAACAAAAATGTATGTATTAGAGGAAATTGTCAAATGTTAAAAACTACGTTAAAAATAAAACTACGAATAGGGGCTTTCTCATTTCTTCTATTCAAAACCTGGTCCCTACCATACATTAAGCCGTTTTTATTTAAGCGTAATTTGGTTTGGAACTCCTTAATATACTTGTACTCTGCACATTTGTCACATATAATACTACCCTTCGAGATCATATCATGAATACTTTTGTCGTGGCAAACAATATGAACCAACTTGAGGTTCCCAAGCGTAAAAAGCTCAATAAAATAAGTTATCACAGAAAGTTTCTTACCCCTACGGTTATGTATCTTACAGATTGCATCGGCCTCATTTTCTATGACGCGCTTCAAATTCTCCACAATCGATGGCAGCACCGTGCGACGAATTTCGACCTGGTGATCCAAGTTCCACACTTGGAACAGTATCATATTTTCCCTGCTGACGTAAGGATTAATTAAATGAGCCTCGTACGTGCACTTTACCGCATTCCAAAGGCCCATGCAGGCGAAATCACCCCTGGCGTTGCACAGAGCTACCCGATACTTGTCGATTACATTGCCATCGTTTTGGAGCGATTTCTCGATTGCTAGCTTCATTCGTTTCGGCATAGCCCTGGATGCATCGACTTCATCCCCGCTCTGATTTTGATTGTGCTCATCGGTGGTTAATACTAAATTTGAAAACTCCCCATCCGCCAGTCGACGGGGATAACTACGATCGAACATACAACTAAAGTAGTCGAAACCGCTCAGCAGTTGACGAAATAGATCCAGCATTTCGTCGATCAACTCCTTGGCCATGGCATTCTGTCGATAGATGGCGCACTTCGTTAGCTCGTCTTTGGTTTTGTAGAAATAACCTCGAATGCGATCCTGACCACGCCGTTGCATAACTTCCTCCTTGGTTTGACCGGACTTTTCATCGATTCCTTTAAAGGTAGGGAGTATAAGATTAGCTTCTATCTTCAATGTGCACTGACTACTAGTTCAAGACATTGAAGAATCAATAACGGCGCCGGCCATGTGCTTAAGTAAACTGTAGCCGACTGAAAATGTTTTACCAACTCAATGCTTTGATGATTGATGGATTAGATTGGTCGTGTCACTGTGAAGCCAAAATACTAGTGGAATTAAAAAAAGTTTGATATTTCAAATATTCCCCACTCAGTTCGACTACAGCAGACGTGAATCTAGCAATGTAACTACGATAAATCTTACTCCATATCACAAGACACGAAAGTGATCCAGCGCTACGATTCCGAAAAATGTTGCCCTGAATCTTATGTAAACTTATCATCAAAGTTTGTGCGTTCATAATGGATATATTTTTTTGCAAACCTTCAAACCATTCTGCATGTTCGCTTCTTTGACTTCTCAGGGTCTGCTCATCCTGGGACCGTTGGGCATTGCTCAGTAGTTTGGCTATCTCGCTTTGGTTATTGCTGACGAACTCCTGGGCCAACGTTCCCGCCTGTAGAAGCTCGCTATGGGTGGACTTTATTGCATCATACATAAGCTGGAAATCTGCGAAACAGCACCATGGCCACGGGTTTAGGAATAAAAAGTTGTGGAAAATTAGGTCAATGTCACCGCACATCGTCTATTCTGAACTGAACCATTTTTCGCATTATTGTGTATAGCTAAGGTTTGCAGACAGCAATGTGCAGCAGTTTTATGTGTGAATACTATTGAGAGAACGTGCAGCAATGGCACGGATTGTGTGCCAGAGGTATAATTGTGTATACTTGCCAGTTTTTACGATAACGTGCCTCTCGGCGACCACGAAAAGGACCTGGGCCGGAAGAGTGCTAAAATAGTCCTCGTCCAACACCTCGACGCCTTCGCTTGCCAGATAGACGCGACAGTTTTGTAGCTAGAAGAAGGAAACAAAGGCAGCGTGTGAAATGGGATATAATTTTAATTAAAATTCTGTCTCTTGCACCAGGCGTAGATAATGCGCATAAACACAAAAGAGAATTATATTTGAAGGTCAAAAGAAAAAGTAATACTGAATAAATATATCTGCTATGCCATGTGCTATAAACTATATGTTTGCCTTTCTCTGTACTAGATGTTACCTTCGCGCGAAATCAAAGTGGCCATTTTTGAATTATAGAATATTAACGGACCGGTACATTTCAAAATACATTAGATTGATTATTATATACTAAAACTCAGTTTTGATATTCATTGTGCATTTTCAAGATGCCGAAGAATGGAATCGTGCAACTTTGAACATCTCACCAGCAATAAAGAAGGTAAGATTGGTATCTCTGGAGCGCTCTTCGAGCACGCGAAAAACAGTAAGGGGCAGGGACTACTGTTTGATGATCTGGAAACGCTGAATCGCTTAGCTATACCTAAGGTGGCAGCCCCTCCAGCGCGATGTAGCTAACGCGACCCCGATAAGGTAGCTTACTGAAGCCTCTCCCATACCACGAAAAATGGAGATAAAGAAAAGAGAACGTTATTTTTGGCAACGATCCGGCAACAAAATAAGGACTATGGCCTGGAGTGTCAGGACCCTAAATGAACCTGGACAAATGAGCCTTCTGGCTCGTGAACTGCAGAAGGTTGGAGCGAACGTCCGATGGTCTAGATCCGGAGAACGTGAATTCAGAGTCGTGGACCCCACGGCCAACACTGCATTTAAATATAACATCTATCACAGCGGCGCCCATGGAGTTAGTTTCGTAGTGATGGGCAAGCAGAAGAAGCAAGTAATGAGGTGGAAATCCATTAGCGAACGGATCTGTATGTTGAGGATACGGGGCCAATATTAAAGAATTGGCCCCGTATCTAGCCTAATCAACGTTTACGCACCGACAAACGATAAATCCGACGACGTGAAGTACACGTTTTATGAATGTCTTGATAAATCGTATGGAGAGTTCCCAAAGCATGACGTGAAAATTGTTATCGGAGACGCTAACGCTCAGGTCGGTAGAGAGGACTTTTTCCGTCCCATAGTCGGTAGGGAGAGCCTTCACTCCGCTACCTATGACAACGGCCTACGGCTAGTAAATTTGCTGCCGGAGGGATGGCCATCAGTAGCACCTACTTTGCACGAAAGAACATCCGAAAGCACACCTGGAGACACTCAAATGGTGAAACTTGCAACCAGATAGACAATGTTCTGGTGGATGGGCGCCATTTCTCGGATGTTATCGATGTGCGGACATTCAGAGGTCCGAACATTGACTCTGATCACTACCTCGTTGTCAGTAAAAATCGATCACTGTTGTCAACTGTATCGGAGGAAAGAACACAGCGAACGATGCGTTACAATATCCAGCGATTGTCGGCGGAAGGAGAATCGGCTGAGTACCGCCAGAAGCTCGACGAACGGATAAGTGCAATCAACGTTTTACTTAAATCCGAAAATCCTACCCATTTTGAACTGTACCTTTTTTAAAAAGGTTATGCAGGGAGGCGTGTGCTTCGGCATGAGGCGTTGATAAGTTTAGAACTTGGCCGCCAGGTGGTGGTATATTTGAATTCATTATTTTAGAATTCTCCTCAGTGTAAATATTCTTATCGCACAAATTTAAAATTTGTTAAAATGGCGTCTTGATCAAAGGTCGTCTAGTGGGAATGGACTGTCTAGTGACGGAAGTCCTAAAATGAAGAATCGATATTCGATTTTTATTCAGGGAACGATGAAGGTAATCATTCTAAACGTGTCAGTTTTTCTTTAGACTCAAAAATCGAAAAGAACATTGTTTAATTTGAAATTGAAAAATAGATGAAAAATGCTTCCTCGACATTTTCGGTCTTGTTTGACGTACGGATTCAAACGCACTAGCAAAACACCGCAGGGCACTTGACTCAACCTTTGACAGTTAATATTGTCTATCCGGATAAAAGCTAGACCGCTTTTTATACCGAAGTTGGATTTTTCTCCAGATACAGGCAACTTTCCCAACTTCGGAAATAGTGCGCTAGATTCGCCTAAAGATGCGCTAAACAACGCATCAATTAGTTTGACAGATAAAACTTCGGAAGAAAGTTCGGTTCGGAAGTCCTGACTTCCGAATTCTAAGTTGGTGCTACGCCGACAATATATGGGGCTGACGTTTTGGGCTGATGGCTCATTCGTTCTGAAATGTTGCACAGCCCAAAATTTGCCTTAAAATGTCTTAAACACAAAAATATTATTTTACTGATTTAGAATTTTACCAGAATTTTTATAACAACGGTACAAGTATTCTTGACCGATGCACTATCGTTTGCAACCATAAACGAGGTAGGGCTTTAGGACCCAATTGGGAATTTTACAAATAGGCGGCAAATTGGCTGATCTTTGGTTACGCATGTAGATCCAAAGGCCTTAATTCCAGGGTTTTCTTGGATGACCTAAAACATATTCTGTGAACACATTCTATTATTTGCAGCATCACTGGAGCAGGTTGAGTACAAAGTAAACTTTTGATGAACTCCACCACAACAACAATATTTCAAAGAAATTTGTAAAGGAACTATCGAAGGATCCAATAAATATTGAACTTTATTCAGCAAAAACTGTTTGTTGGGGAGTCTCTACAAAATTCGTAAGAATGTCCGAAATAATCTCTTAAAGTGTTTTCTGCAGTTTTCCTAAACAAATTTTCTAATGAATTCCTTCCAAAAAAATCCAGAGAATTTCTGGAGCATTTTCCAAAAGTATTTCCAGTAGAAGCATAAGAACTAGGCTAGCAGCCTAGTTATTTAGCCAACTATACTTCAACAAGCTTAACTTGTCCATTTATTGTCCATCATGTTGTAGAGCAGCGGTTCTCAACCTAGGGTACATGTACTCCTGCTCCTGGGGGTACCTCGAACAATACTGCGTAATGGCGAATGTATTACAATTCCAATAAACACTTATTGATAATTGTGTAATTTTTATTCCAAAACATTGTATTGAACATAATATGCATGGTGATTAGTGAATCAAAACCTTTTAAATCCTGCCACTACAACCAGCACAGTGTATGAAGGGCTGTCGGACAAAACGTAGGGTGATTAAAATCTAGAACCTAAAGGCTCGGAGGCCTTGGCATGATGGCATGACAGCTTTTCCGAAAAGCTAAATAGTTCTGTTGCTAGAGGGTTGGAAATCTCCTTCCAAGCAACTCGACAGCCTCCTTTCAAGAGCCTCCTCGAAAGCCTTTTTCCAAGAGGCTCGGAAGCCTCCTTCCAAGAGGCTCGGAAGCCTCCTTTCAAGGTGGTCGGAAGCTTTTTCTCAAGGTGGTCGGAAGTCTCCTTTCAAGAGGCTCGGAAGTCTCCTTTCAAGAGGCTCGGAAGCCTTCTTTAGAGAGGCTCGGAAGCCTCCTTTCAAGGTGCTCGGAAGATTTTTCTCAAGGTGGTCGGAAGTCTCCTTTCAAGAGGCCTGGAGCCTCCTTCAAGAGCCTCGGAAGCCTCCTTTCAAAAGGCCTGGAAACCTTTTTCAAGAGGCCTGGAAGCCTTTTTCAAGAGGCTCGGAAGCCTTTTCAAGAGGCTCTTTTCAAGAGGCTCTAAGCCTCTTTCAAGAGGCCTGGAAGCCTCCTTTCAAGAGGCTCAGAAGCCTCCTTTCAAGAGGCCTGGAAGCCTCCTTTCAAGAGACTCAGAAGCCTTCTTTCAAGAGGCCCAGAAGCCTCCTTCAAGAGGCTCGGAAGCCTCCTTCAAGAGGCCTGAAGCCTCCTTCAAGAGGCTCGAAGCCTCCTTCAAGAGGCCTCGAAGCCTTCTATCAAGAGGCCTGGAAGCCTCCTTTCAAGAGGCCTGGAAGCCTCATTTCTAGAAGCTCAGAAGCCTCTTCAAGAGGCTCGAAGCCTCCTTTCAAGAGACCTGGAAGCCTCCTTTCAAGAGGCCTGGAAGCCTCCTTCAAGAGGCTCAAGCCTCCTTCAAGAGGCCTGAAGCCTTTTCAAGAGGCCTGGAAGCCTCCTTCAAGAGGCTCAGGAAGCCTCCTTTCAATAAGCCTGGAAGCCTCCTTTAAGAGGCTCGGAAGCCTTCTTTCAAGAGGCCCGGAAGCCTCCTTTCAAGAAGCCTCGGAAGCCTCATTTCTAGAAGCCTGGAAGCCTCTTTCAAGAGGCCTGGAAGCCTCCTTTCAAGAGACTCAGAAGCCTCCTTTCAAGAGGCCTGGAAGCCTCCTTCAAGAGGCCTGGAAGCCTCCTTCAAGAGGCTGGAAGCCTCCTTTCAAGAGGCTCGGAAGCCTCCTTCAAGAGGCCTGGAAGCCTCCTTCAAGAGACTCGAAGCCTCCTTTCAAGAGGCTCAGGAAGCCTCCTTTCAAGAGACTCCGGAAGCCTCCTTTCAAGAGACCTGGAAGCCTCTTTTCAAGAGGCTCGGAAGCCGCCTTCAAGAGGCTCGGAAGGCTCCTTTCAAGAGGCCTGGAAGCCTCCTTCAAGAGGCCTGGAAGCCTCCTTCAAGAGGCCTGGAAGCCTCCTTTCAAGAGGCCTGGAAGCCTCCTTCAAGAGGCTCGGAAGCCTCCTTCAAGAGGCTCGGAAGCCTCCCTTCAAGAGGCTCGGAAGCCTCCTTTCAAGAGGCTCGGAAGTCTCCTTTCAAGAGGCTCGGAAGCTTCCTTTCAAGAGGCTCGGAAGCCTCCTTTCAAGAGGCTCGGAAGCCTCCTTTCAAGATTCTTGGAAGCCTTCTTTCAAGAGGCTCGCAAGCCTCCTTTCAAGAGGCTCGGAAGCCTCCTTTCAAGAGGCTCGGAAGTCTCCTTTCAAGAGACTGCAAAATGCTCTGAAGTCTCCTTCTAAGAGCTTCGGAAACCTCTTTTCGAAAGCAACCTTTCAAGAGACACGGAAGCAGCCTACTTTTAAGAGGCCCGGAGGCCTATTTTTGAAATGCTCAGAAGCTTCAAAAAGTCCTTAGAGTATTTCAAAAAGTCCTTAGAGCAAAAATTTCAGACAAATCCATATTTCCGAACTAATTTCGTAAATGAATTCAAAAGAATTCTTAAATAAATTTTCGAAAAAAAATCATAGAGAAATTTTCGGAGAAATTTTACATGAATATCTGAAGAAATCTTCAATGTATTTTACGAAGGTATTTCCGAGTAATTAAAAAAATTTCGAAGGAGCTCGAAGGAAGTAGTTTCATAGGAATTCCTGAGGGAAATTCCGAAGCAATTCTTAGAATTCCCTCCTTGAAGGATTTTTGGAAGTCATTTGCAAAGGATTTTGCGAAGGGAAAATTGGAGAAATTTCAGATGGAATTCTTCGTGAAATTTTTGATTGAATGGCTGAAGCAATTTCTGGGTGAACTTGCGAAGGAATCTTCTTCTTATTATTATTATTGGCATTACATACCCCACAGGGACATTGCCGCCTCGCTGCTTAATGTTCATTCAGCACTTCCACAGTTATTAACCACGAGGTTTCTAAGCCGAGTTACCATTTTTGCATTCGTATATCATGAGGCTAACACGATGATACTGTTATGCCCAGGGAAGTCGAGACAGTTTCCAAACTGAAAATTGCCTAGGACGGCACCGGGAATCGAACTCAGCCACCCTCAGAATGGTCTTGCTTTATAGCCGCGCATCTTACCGCTAGGAGGGGCCCTTGCGAAGGAATGCTGGAGGTATTTCCTAAAGAAATTCTTAAGTTATTTACGAGAAAAAAAATTGTGACTTGTAAGGCCACCAATATTTCTTTAAAACGATTTTCACAATATTTTGAATTGATTATTTTTATTTTGATGCAAAAATCTATATATGGCACTTTTGTTTTACCTGGAAATTATTGTAAAACACCTGTAAAAAACCTGAAAAAATCAGGTAATTTTGTTTTCACAGATGAGTATATACCCTGTTAAAGACCCTTATTTGTTTTCCTCGGCTGCTCCTGCTAATAAAAATATTTTAATATTAGCAAAAATTGAATAGCTTAAAAATGTTGGTAGAAGACTATAACAGTTGAAAAATGCATTTATGCATTTTATAAAAATAGGTCAATCATGAGAATGCCTAATACGTGGGATACACAACAAGAAAAGCGAGAAAAAGAGCAATCCTTCCAATACCCAGACACACATACAGTACACATAAGCGCGCCGGAGTACAATCAACCGGGTCAATGTCATTGGCCTTCGTACCTTATATCCTTTGTGCATCTATCCGGTTGGGACCAGCCTGTCACCATTCATGTTCAGTAGGTTTCCACGCGTGTATTACCACAAGGTGGAGGCGCTTCAAGCGAATCCAACAAAAACAACAACAGGCAGCAAACTGGTGCACTTGCGCTCAATCAGTTGACCTCGAACGAGCGTGTGCAGGCAGGTTCTCCTCACCATCTATCACAATCACTACAAGTGCTGCGAGATTTGTCCTTATATAGAAACACAGCATCCTGGTCGAATCAAGTGATTATAGAGAAGCTTGGAGTGAAATAACGTGGGTTTCCTCAACAAACAGGAAAATTTAGGACAACGCGAGTATTGCGAAAAATAAATGGGAAATGGATCTATTCATGAGAGATCGGCTATGGATTTGTTTGTCCGTTATATCAACAACGGCTATGGCTGGCTATGGAAAAAGGTCCCGAAGATGGTTATTTATATTAAATAATATAATGTATAATAAATAAAACAACAAGGAACGTACATTACATTCATCGTGATAAATAAATTTTTTTTTTAAATGGGTCAAACCTTGGACGAAAAAAGAAAATTTAAATCCTAATTTTTTTTTTTGTTTTTATTAAGGGCACTTTTAGCCCTAGGATGGCTCGTCTCCGGATCATAAAATTATTCAATTTAACACGATAATTATTATAATAAATGGCGTAATCTGAATAGGCTATAAAACCATTCTGTATGATTGAAAGTGCAATCAGGTTTAGTTTTGTGCCCTAAAGACCTAAAACCGTTGATGATTTGCTGTCAGTGTAGAATACATTTTGCCTAAAAGCGTCTTTTGAGTCAAAAATAATTCCTAGGTCATTGACATTATTACAACTCGTTGCAAAACTCTTGCAATTCCGATTCATAATACCTAGTTTTGCAGTGCGTGTGTGTGATAAAACGACCTTCTTTTCCATACCATTAATATTGGTGTTTTAATGACCCTTATAATGCAACTCAAATGAATTGCATAAAATCCATTTTAACACTCATTAGGGTGCTATAATGGAAAACACCCACCCAAGCTAACTGAGCAAAATGTAGTCAGTGGTTACATTACTACATTTTGCTCAGTTAGCTTGGGTGGGTGTTCAAATAGTTTATTCTCTACGTCGTGTAATTAATGAAATAGTTTGATGGACATGACATCAACATTCTCCAAAGGCAGGTTTATCTACCGCTTCATGGTATGGCGAGCTATGCAATATGGCTCGATAAGATAGAATCTGATTGTTTTGCAGCTTCAACATCTATTACTATACCATTCCAGCACTCGGCAGGCCTTGGTGGATAATCGTTCAACTACCTAGTGCTGGAAAAATCCTCTTTTTAGAACTTGTCTCACGAATATCTATTATTTTTTGAACGCTATTCAATTACCATCCAAGCTCCAACCTACGCTAATGCCGTAGAACTCATATTCCAAATAAGGAGCATCGCAATCCAAATTGCATTCGCACATCAGCACGATAGCTACTGTACCTATTATAAGACTTTGTTCTCATTATCTAGGTCATTCACCTTGAACTTTTCGGAGGCTTTCGTTTTCAGCATCCGAAGCGAATCCGCGGCCACGCCGTACTTTCTGCTGCGGTCCACATCGGTAATCTTGTAGCCCTGCAGCGGACCAGCGCCGGAGGGTTTCTTCGATGAGAGAAAATTCAACATCCTTCGGCCGATCGATCGGTTATTGTCCGATTACTGCGTAACACTGCGATGGTCTCGAATTCCTCCGAGGTCACTGTGCGGAAGGATATACAGCGTGGAATTACAGAAAGCTTTTGCACTCGCGGAAATGCAACGCGAACCGTTCGAAAACACTTGCAACAACGAAATGTGACGGAATTGGCTCTCGACCACCGCGACTACAGTTTTCCGAGGCGCCGAGGACGAGCGCGTACGCGAAAATTTCCACAGTGTGGGTTGGTTTGTTTATGTGCGAAACATGGAAAATATCACGAAACGCGAATTTTATGCTTCGTTTGTTTACGTTTTGCAGCTGCGCGGTGGAGCTATTTTTCATTTGCAGTGTTGCTAGTTTTGTTTTAGAAAACTAATAATTGTGTGTGAATAACAATTCCTCGAATTACCCCGAATTTCATATTAACTGCCACAAAAAACCCGAATAGAATGGTATTATTTAACTATTTTTCTAGTTATCGTTTTTAGATCAAAAAGAATTGAAATTGAATTTTAAATGGAAACATAAAAAATATCAAACGATAATTATACCATAAATAATATTTACGATAGCGTCAATAATAATTTGATTTTGGACGATACACTGAATGGGTTGTTAAGTATCGTTACCATTCAAAAAGGCCTATTTTTCCTTATATTTTGTCAGGCGATTTTACCATATATCGTTAATTTATCATCATTTCTTGTCCTGCGATGATTCGGATTATAATTGTATTCAACAAAAAAGATCAGTAGTATGGTTTTTGAAATCAAATTATGGATCAAATAAAGATTCCATGGTTAATTCAAATTAAAAGGGGTATAATAAACATCAAAATATATGATAGCCGTATTACATTTTGTATAATAGTATTTTAAGAAATATGATACAGAATATGATAGTTGAAGACCACTACCATTCCTGTAGTCATTGCTTTGGATTTTGTTTTCCTGGGTTTTCAGTTCATACAATTATTTTGCACAAAACAAGTTTTAATGACATTTTATTTATTATCTCATACATTTATTATATCCATTTTCTGAACAAATCTAAAAAATCGACGTATTTTTCAAATGATTTTGTTTTTATAAATGCACTATTTAGCCATAGTATACGCTGACTGGTTCATACAATACCTCTAAAAGGATTCTTAGTCGTGCCAAATCTTTGTCCATGTTCAGTGGATATCCTGTTCTTGCATCAGCGACTAATAACATGTTTCGGTGGAGCTGCATGTTTCTAGAAAATATGTCAAAGAAAACAATTATTGACTGTTATATGAATATGGAGTCCAGGGCAATCATCTGTGCCCTGACTTCTTGATAATAGCAGCCCAATTCGATACTATAATTATCAGCCAGTCACAAGACAGGGAGGATCCATTAATTACGTAACGCGAAAATTGGACTTTTTCAACCCCCCCTCCCCCCTATGTCACACTTTTTGTATGAAGCTTCTGAAAATTTAGTATGAATCGTCACACTTCACTCAACCCCTTCTCCCCCCTCTAAGCGTTACGTAATTTGTGGACGTTCCCAGAAGAATTATATGATCGATTGTGGGGCATGTAAACACTTTATAGAAGATCCATAATAAACTTTTCTTACCTTTGCAAGCCTTTTTCGCGTTTCAGTTGAATCCGCAAGTGTAAAGGTGAACCGTTTTTCCCTTGTGGGAGCTGTTATTTCTGAAAAAAAACAGTAAATATATTCTTGCATTTTTTACCGTAATTTAATTTAGACTTACATGTATTATAATTCGATTTTTGCAGTTCTTGGCATGCAAATTTCCTATTTAAATAAATCCACATCGCCTTGCACAACGCCGTGGACTTCAAGACAAAAAACTTGACAAAAACTAAAATGGCCGTTGTTGCTAAAAAAAATGCACTGAAAAAGAAAAAGCCTAATTTTTGAGTTGGTGCTAACTATCTAAATCATTTACGATAAGATACGTGTAAAATTAAATTATATCAGAAAATCCTCACTACAACATGTATAATCTGTAAATCATTGTATATGATCGGGTTGTTATTTTTGGTAATCATATAAATGTTCATGTATCATACAGTTTATGATTATTATAAGTGAAATGGAAAACTAATAATATCAACTATTCGGCGTACAATTTATTTCTATTCGGGAAGTGCAACGAGGAGAATTTTATCTCTATATATAAAAATGAAATGGCCTGTGTTCGTATCCGCATAACTCGAAAACGGCTGGATGGATTTTCTTCAAACCTTCAGCAGATATTTTCGTTATCGTTTCCGACGGGTTTATATGATATTTCCGTATGCGAAAATCACGAATAAAGTTGATTGAATTGTGGAAAACTAAAATAATAATTCGTATGGAACTTTTGCATGGACATTTTCGCCTACTATGCAGGACAACGTCTGCCGGGTCTACTAGTAGATGATAAATGTGGAAGAAAGTAAATAAACTACTCAGTGAACTGACGGACTATCGAAATTCATGTACGTGGGTGGAACATTAAGAATTTTCTACTAATTATTCCATACTCCACCAAGCGTCAATAAGCGTATTTTCTATTGGCGCTTTGATGTTGCATGAAGAAGAAGAAGAAGCAGAAAGATGATAATTGAAAAAATCTCCACGAGAAACCATACGAAGAAGTTTTTAAAACTCTTCCCAAAAATTCTAGAAGCAATTTAATTTAAAACGGTTAGCAGTACGAGGATGGACTTTTCTTCTACTGTATGATAAATACAATATTATACTATTCAAAATTTTATTTTGTGATATTACACTTAATGCACAGTATAAGAAAAGTCCAACCCCGTACTGCTCATCGTTTTTAATTAAATTGCTTCTAGAATTTTTGAGAAGAATTTTGAAAACTTCTTCGTGACT
Organism: Armigeres subalbatus; assembly: GCF_024139115.2. Classification (NCBI taxonomy): domain Eukaryota; kingdom Metazoa; phylum Arthropoda; class Insecta; order Diptera; family Culicidae; genus Armigeres; species Armigeres subalbatus. The sequence goes on from NC_085140.1 coordinate 278,735,020, forward strand.
TTACACTTAATACACAGTATAAGAAAAGTCCAACCCCGTACTGCTCACCGTTTTTAATTAAATTGCTACTAGAATTTTTGAGAAGAATTTTAAAAACTTCTTTGTATGGTCACAGAGAACAGACATGGATCCTCGAACAAATTTTCGTTAAAAACGTGTGTAAAGATTTTAATCGCACCTCAGCGCCGCCAACGCAGGCTGTCCGACATAAAAACTCAATTCCACTAAGTGATGGCGTTGGCATACACTTAGGCACTTCATAAACAATGTAGTGCTGCCACCTAGGAGCGAGCCTAGGAGCAATTCGAATGAACACTAGCGTTTGAAAGTAAAAAAACGGCAAATTTTATCCATATTTATCAGCACACTAGCACCGCGAAACGGGGGCATAACGACATACTTTAAAATGACCAGTACAAACTTTTACACAAGCACGCGAATGAAGATGAACGTCTGTTCTCTGTGGTATGGTTTCCCGTGGAGATTTTTTCGATTATCATCTTTCTGCTTCTTCTTCTTCATGCAACATCAAAGCGCCCAATACATATCGAGCTACATATGGTTCAATTTATTCCAACTTGCCGCATATACTTCTAGATTGCTTTGAGAATAGGTCGTATGTGCAAAAGAGAGGCTCTCTTTGTTCACGCTCTCTTTCGCTTGTACATAGTTTTGCTAGTTTTGCATATTTTGCCACATTTCCACTTCAGAACGCTAGAGAAAGCTAAAATCTTCTGATATCTGCCAAGAAATCTGAAGTAAACTTTATTATAGATCTGTAATAATCTAAAGAGAATGGAGACAAAGAGAGACTCTCTTTTGCACATACGACCTATTCTCAAAGCACTCTAGACTTTACTTTTTATGAAAATCCTTTTCATATAAGGCGACATACAGAACTTCTTACAGATTTCTTGTGTCATATTTCCATAATTCTTCCCTGTATTTAATTGCTTGCCTCAATGCCTACATCCCAGCAAGGAAGGTTACTCTAACTTGACCCTAATATGAGTGTAACCTGTTAGAAAGTTACTCTAATATTCTCACTAACTTTAGAGTAAAATGAGACTAAAATTAGACAGATCTGCAACACTTTTGTTAGGTATGTTTATGTTTGGTGCATAATTTCATTGAACCTGTTAGATTCACGTGAGGCTAAAGTTAGTTATGTTTCGCTTAGAGCGGTTAGGTAGTTGTTAGGGTTATTTCGAACGGGAATTCATGTTGGTTTATTTACATCCAGCTGTCATCCGAGGCAGAATTATTATGTACCGTGAAAGTACATAAAACATAACTGCCTTGAATGACAGTCAGATGTAAATAAAGTATAAATAAAAATCTGTACCCTGCAGGTGTATTTTCTGCAGAATAATCATTAAATATTTAATTATCTGGACTACATTTACATCGAATCATATTTGGGTAAGTAAATTGAAACTTATTTGTCAGGCTGTTTTTGCTCCCTGCTCCGATGCTGCTGTTGTCGATCCGGAGCCGTATTTTCGTCGCGCGAGAACATTAACTGAGAACGTATTGCATTATTCCAGGCTGCATTTGTCGCCGTTTCCGAAGTGGCACTTTTCTGTTTGCTTCTGACACATCCGGTGAAGGTATAAAGCAAAACAGCGATGGGTGGAATCCTCCAAGTGGCACTGCAGAACGAGAATTTCTGGATTTTCAGTTAGGTCTTCCGGTCCAGAACGTACCTCATCGTCCGAAGTTTAGAAGACCAGGAAATTTTCAGAATGTATCCGCTACTTATGCCGATGCCGCACTGTTTTTTCGGCCCTGAATTGTCTTTGCGTTGTGTGGCCTTGATGGCCAGGAGTAAGGATATATGAATTTCCAGAGGAATCCCAGAAGGAATTCCCGGAGGAATCCCCTAAGGAATCTCCGAAGGAATTCCCGGAGGAATCCCCGAAGGAAATCCCGGAGGAATCTCCGAAGGAATTCCCGGTGGAATCCCCGAAGGAATTCCCGGTGGAATCCCCGAAGGAATTCCCGAAGGAATTCCCGGAGGAATCCCCGAAGGAATTCCCGGAGGAATCCCCGAAGGAATTCCCGGTGGAATCCCCGAAGGAATCCCCGAAGGACTTCCCGGAGGAATCCCCGAAGGAATTCCCGGAGGAATCCCCGAAGCAATTCCCGGAGGAATCCCCGAAGGAATTCCCGGAGGAATCCTCGAAGGAATTTCCGGAGGAATCCCCGAGGGAATTCCCGGAGGAATCCCCGAGGGAATTCCCGGAGGAGAAATCCCCGAAGGAATTCCCAAAGAAATCCTCGAAGGAATTCCCGGAGGAATCCTCGAAGGAATTCCCGGAGGAATCCCCGAAGGAATTCCCGCAGGAATCCCCGGAAGAATTCGCAGAGGAATGCCTGAAGGAATTCTCCTCGAAATTCCCGGAGGAATCCCCGAAGGAATTCCTGGAGGAATCCCTGAAAGATTTCCTGGAGGAACTACCGAAGGAATTCCCAGAGGAATCCCCGAAGGATTTCTCGGAGGAATCCCCGAAGAAATTCCCAAAGAAATTCCCGAAGAAATTCCCAAAGGAACTCTCGAAGAAATTCCCGAAGGTGTGCCTGAAGGTACTCCCGAAGGAGTTCCTGAAGGAATTTTCGAGGTAAATCCAGGAGAAATCCACCAAGGGATTCCCGGAAGAAACCCCCAAGGAATTGACGGTGGATTTTCAGAAAGAAGACTTCCTGAAGGAATTCCCGGAAATTCAGGAGAAATTCACGAAGCGATTCCATTAGGCAATCCCGGAGGAATTCCCGAAGGAACTCCAAGAGGAATTCCCGAAGGAATACCAGGAAGAAATCCAAAAGGAGTTCACGAAGGGATTCTAGGAGGAATTTCCTGAAGAAATTCCCGAAGGAGTTCATGAAGGAAGTCCCGCGGGAAATCCAGGAGAAATTCACAAAGAGATTCCCGGACGACTCCGAAGAAATTCTTGGATGAATTACTGAAGCAATTCCCGGGTGAATTACTGAAGAAATTCCCGAAGATATTCCCAGAGAAATTTCCGAAAGAATTCCAGGCAAAATCCCAGAAGGAATTTTCCAAGGCATTTTCGGAGAAACTCCCGAAGGCATTCCCTGAGAAATTCCCGGAGGAATGCCCGGACGAATTGCCGGAAGAATTCCCGGAGGGATTCCCGATGGAATTCTTGGAGCAATTCCAGTAGACATTCCCGAAGGAGTGCTTGAAGGTATTCCCGAAGAAGTTCCTGAAGGAATTCCCGATGGAAATTCAGGAGGAATTCACGAAGGGAATCCAGAAGGAATTCCTGAATGAATCCCAGGAAGAATTCCTAAAGCAATTCATGGAGGAATTCTGGAATGAAATCTCAGAGGAATTCTTGAAGGAATTCCAGGAGGAATTTTCGAAAAAAAAATCTGTATAAATTTCCGAAGCAATTCCAGGAGCAATTCTCGAATAAATTCCAAGATGAATTCCCAAATTCCAGGAGGAAATCCCGAAGTAGTTCCAAAAGGAAATGAAAAGAATGTTAGGAGAACATTAAATACTTACGTTTCTTCATACGGATTCAAACGCTTCTCTTTAAATTTCGAATTTTCCTGTCGTAGATGATTCAGTCCGTCGGAAACTCAATAATTTTATGATTCCATATTTCCTCGGCCCTAAAATATAGTCCATGCCTTGGTCCATGCCGTCAAAATACTCATTTAATCCGATTAAATTGATCTCGTTGTCACATTCGACAGATGCCTACTGAGTAACCTTGGTGCCGGCTTCCTTGCGAGCAGTGTCTGTGAAAGGCAAAACCTTCATTAATTTAAATAACCTTATAAACATCAAGACGGGATTTACCTGATTGATTCTTGGCATCCGCCGTTAAATGGCTATTCATCCGATGTTGTTGTTCCAACTGCAGTACATGAGTTCCGGAGGGAGCATTATGCAGGTAGTCACACGACCTGTAAATGGTCTTCATCAAATGAGATTTTCAATAACAGTAGCAAGCACTTACATTTTGAACATCGTAGGCAGCAGCACATCCTCAAGCACATCGTTACGATAAACTTGAATCCGCCACGTCCGCCGTGAAAGGATTTATTGAGTGGTGCGGGAGTAGAATTAGTGCCGGCATCCACGACCTCTGTAAATAGCAAAGTATTTATGAATATGATTTTTTTTTAAATATATAATTACGTGAAACTTACCTTGTGAACGACATCGAAAGAAAACGGACCGCGCGGACCAGACGATTTGTCAGAATTTGAGGAACTTCTTGCTTTTCTTTTATATTGTTTTTTTTTGCATCAACTCAACTCAACAACTCATCAGTGCGACTGTCTGTACAAAAGCAAAATGTCAACATTGAAAACAGACACGTACGAATACTATTGCAACAGCATAAAATCATAAAAATGGTTATGAATTTGCACCGCAACATAACTAACATTCCCTAACTAGTGTCTAACGTCAAACTGATTGTTTGCTGGGATAGTACATAAAATAGGCGGTGTTATATTATATTATATTCTCAATCCAGTTGAAAACCGGAATTGGGGGATAGCGAAGTTGGATTTTTCTCACAGTCAAACCTAACTTCGGAAATGGTGCGCTGTTTTCATATCGCGAAGCGCTATTCAGCGCACCACTTCCGAAGTTAGGTTTAACGTACGGATTGTGAGAAAAACCCAACTTCGCTAGCACCCAATTTCGGGTTTCAACTAGATGGAGTATATTATAGTTAGTGAAATTCAGCTATAATATGGTCTTCGTCTTCGGGTTATTTATTTTTCGGGGAAAAGACTTACCCCCTATTTCTGGGCGAGTGTACATTGAATATATTTTTCAGTGGGAAAATGCACCGCATGCAGCATAAAAAATAAATTAATATGAGTGTGTGCGTGCGCGGCAGGCAATGCGAACGTCGTTCGACCGCCGGATCGGATAGAAAATTGCATCGCAAATTCAGCCAAAAGAGTGTCCTCACAGATAAGAAATGACAACAAAACTCGTTCGATAAGCGGCTCGCGGCGATGTAAATTACCTGATAAACGTTTCTCGGAATGAAAGTGGCATCGAATAGTGGATAAGAAGTGCGTTTTGAAGCAAATGTGAAAATCATTTATTGCAGCAGTGAAAATTTCTGACAGCGGTGCATTATCGTGCAAAATATTTGATTGGGTGTTGGACCGTGAAAAAGCCTTGGGACAAAGTTCCTTGGCTCATAGTGGTATATTACTGCAAAATTCTGGCTGGTGCCCTTGGAAGGGATGAATGTGGAATTGCGCGATTTTGAAATCAGTGACTCAGAGGCAGAATTACTTATCGAACCTTCGGGTGGAGGTGGTCGGGTGATAAACCGAACATACGGTGGATTATCTTTTCGCAACCGTAGAAGAGAACCATTCAAGCTGGGGAATTTTCTGAAGAAGTTGTGCTGGTAAGTTTTACTAATATGCAGGTATATACATTTTTGAAACATTTTTACAGAAGTTGTTATTGTAATTTTATTCAGTACGATATGAAGTCATGAAAAATGGTGCACTGAACTACAAAAGTTGTTTTTTTTTTGCATTAGGTATTGCCGCTTCTAGTTCTAGCATAGTAAAGAGGTCATCAGGCGTTAAAGTTTTTGAATCAGCATGGGGAAAGGCATTTGGGGGAAAGTGGGGCTAGATCGCCACCTTAAGCCCTGGCGGCTCTTGTGAAACCTCACATTGCACATTGCAGATTTGTCTCTTAGGTATACTATGCACCCACCTGTGATATTTGCACCATGGTATTTAAGGACATAGTTGGAAGAGTACCAAGATGGCAGTCAATATGGCACCGGACCTTCCACGGGTCAACCCCACACCTCCCGCACTCCTCTCCCACCAACATTCGAATGCATCGAACAGCATCGAACAAAAGTTTAATATTCAGATTACTAACCTGTTCACAGTATATTTATGTACTTCCCGTGATAATTAACATGTTTCTTCAAAAAGTCCTATGCATTTCGGCTCGAAATATAGCCTAAACCAGCAGTTTCGTGCCAATTAAACTGCCGTCCGCGATTTTTTTGGTGTATCACTGCACTTCACTTCTTCTCAAAGGGCATTGAAAAATCATTTTTCACACACTTCTCCGCACATGAGCACCCTGAAATGTTGATGGAATGCAAATGAAACATCACTTTATGAAATCAGTCACTTGTTTGACGCGAAAACTTAATATAAACTGCTATTTTTGTTCGAAAAAACGCCTAAAACTGATCGCGGAGCGAATGTAAACACCGGTACCGATAGCAGCAAACTAACAAACAGGGTGGCTCAAAACTGAGTTTGCTCCGCCGCGCTCAGTCGGTTATGTTTCATATTTTGGGTGTCGTTCGCTGGTTTCGGTTGGTTTGAATAGGGCTTACCGTGCTCGAGTCGTTTCAGGTTTGTATGGCAGTTGATATGGCGAGGTTGAATTTTACATTATTCTGATTGTGGCACTCCGTGATTGGGCGCTGGTGAGGGGAAGACCATATGACTGGATGAAATTCAAGAGCTTTAACTCCTTAGACAATGCATTTTAAATGGACGTTCCAATAGTTGGGCGTCGATTTTAATCGAGGTTGCAAATCTTTAGCATGATAATAAAGCCCCAAATACAATGTCGGCGGAACAGAAACGGAAACGGCAAATTTTACAGTTAGCCCATATATTTTCCGTCAAATTTGCCGTTTCCTTTCCGCTGACATTGTGTTTGTGTAATTCAACAAAATAGCAAGATTTTTTCTGTGATACATATCTATCTCACCAGGAGCAGATACTTCATACAAAAAGTGTGACATGGGGGTGAGCGGAGTATAAAATGCTATTTCAACGGATCTTTCATAAGGTGCGTTCAGTGAAGTTTCTGGAATGTTGCTTTCAGCTATGTGGGTTCTTTTTTCGCCAGCGTTTGGAGGGGAGAAGCTGTAGCCAGTGTAATGAATGGTTTAGTTTCCCATAATAGTTTTCATACAAACTTAAATGGTTCAAACTTGTTCTCAATCAGTTTTTGTTCAAATCGGCTTTTGGAGGACACTCGGAGCATGGGACAGAATCAAGTGAGTGTGGTGGAGCTGAGTCGTTTTTTGAACCACCCTACTAATATTCTTTGTTTTTTCATAAATACGACACCAATACTACTACAGTATATGACAGTTTGTATTGTACCAATACTTTCAAAGCTTTGTTTTGGTACTCAACCCACCTTCACCTTAAAAGACGACAAGAAAATAATTCGAAGACTATAAAACTGTTGCATCGAAAAATTGGAAAACGTTCCGAGAAATTGATTTACGGATTTGCTGAAATAGTTGACGGCTGCGCTGATGTACGGCCTTGATGAAAGTGCTAGATATGTCAAACATCCTATCAACTCACGGCATGGTTCAGAAGTGACCGATTGATCTTGTCTTCTTGATAACTTGTAGTTTGCATTTCATATATTGGTTTGCATTCATTCATTCCAAAACGTCGTAGCAGTTCCTTAGGTTGACTTATCTTCAAAGATCAATCTTCAGAACTAGGAAAACTTCAGTTCTCCAACGTCCGTTATTTCGAATTTTGATGCGAGTTCATTTTTCATATCTTACACCAAGTCCAAACGGTTAGACACCACGATGATGTCATCGACATAAAGAAGAATATAAATCACGGTACCTTGTTTTCTCCACGAGTAGAAAGGAAACAGCTATCCAATTATGATCCTTTGAATCCTAACTGAAGTACAAACTTGTGAAACTCGGAATTCCAGCTTCGAGGAGCTTGTTTCCATCCATAGAGTGATTTCTTCAGTCGACACACAAGACTTGGATCTATTTTTACGAATCCCGCTGATAAATGCATAAATATTTCCTCTTTCAATGTTTCGTTGAGGAACGCGGTTTTAACATATATTTGGTGGATATGATACTTCATTTGATTTGCTTCACCGTTATATCCTATGTTCGCAAATCATATAAAAAATTCGACAGGAATTAGCACGATTTCATGTGAAACATTTAAAATTTATTAATCAGTGCTCCCAAATTTTCAAGTTGTATGTGCATGATTAATAAAAGTTATTTGCAAAGCTTGATTGCAAAAAACGTATGTGCAATGCAGAGGCATTCCACGGGGGCATGTCAGTCGATCCTGAGCGACCATTTCGAAAATATTTGAAACTCTGCACAGTTTTTCAATTTCATCTAAATCGTCGTTTTTCGATATCAAATCTTCATATTGAGTCACGACTAACTTTTCAAAAGGGTGTATGTGAAAATGGTTCAAAAATATTTAAAAAGCTGCACAGCAAAAACGGAATGTTCGATTGTTATGATTTTTTCAGCAAAGTTAGACAACTAAATGGTGATTCTTAAGAAAATGTGCACAGTTTGCCTTTAAAAATATCATTTTTGTCACAAAAACTCAAATATCTCAAAACCCTATCTTTTTAGAAACGTAATTCTTCTAGGGAAAACGGTCCATGGTCCATGGTAAACTAATAAACATTAGTTATGACATTTCAAACATTTCACAATTTTGACATTTGGTAAAAAAAATTTTTTCTGTGAGTTATTTCGAGAATTGCAGTTTGATGCAGATTTTATTGTTAAGGGACGTGATTTAAACAAGTTGTTTTCATGATATTTTGATTTAATTATTCATAGCATCTATAAGAAACTTAGACACGATCCAGTGTTGTGATCAAAAGTATTGATAGTGTCATAATTTTCATTGCACGTGACTGGCGAAAAATTCTTTTAATAGTGTTGAAACCTGTTGATAATAACGTTGATAGAAACATATCAGAAATGTTATTTTTAAGACAAAAGCTGCAAAATCAAAGATTTATATACACGTGTACGTCTATAGTTTACCTGCAAAAAATATACCTCTTAGAGAATAGACTTTATGATCGGGAGGAAACGGGTATCTTCAACAACAACAAATGCATGATAGGTACATACCATGACAATGCTCACGGAAAAGCAAAAAAATTACTACTACTAAGGTTGTTAAAGATCTTATAGTAATTTTTTTCTTCAGTCAAGCAAATGACACCAAACTAGTCAGTAAAAACTTAAAAGTGATTTTGTTTATTGAAATATTACGAACAACATGAGTAGCCGCTTTCTCAACTGTTGTAGGCCGTTTGATGGAAAAAAGTGTCCAAAAGAGTTACGAAATCTCACCGAAAGCACCATAGATAAACTGAAAGCGACTGGTTATGCTCCAATGTCCACGTTGAATACAAATTTACGCACTTGCACGTCCTGCCATCTAAACGTTGACAAAAGAACAATCTGTATATCACAATGTGTGCAGAGCGCAGGAAGTTCGAAAACTACAGCAACTGAATAATTGCCAGATGTATCGACAACAATTGAGGAATTACCAGAAGTATTAAGTGCTGAGAGCCTTGCCACCGTACCATCAGCGAAATCTGTTTCAACAAATCATTCGGAAGATGAGTGTATCCAAAAGGTCAACATCGAACGCTTTAACGAGGGCATAGCTGGGATAAAAGTGACTCCGATTAAATGGAGTAAGATGGACTACGTTTATTACCCGGAGAAAAAATACCGTGAAATAAACGAAGCTGTACGAAGAAACCTCTTCAAATTAGGACCTGATGATGTGGAAAATACAGACTACGATGAGGTAATTATAAATATGAAGGAAAAGTTCTCGAATGCAGCCACGACAAGGAAAGAAAAATTATTGATTTTGTCGATGCTGCCAAGTTCGTGGTCTATTCAGGATGCCATTGATGAGTTCAAAACCAATAGAAATACAGTAAAAGAGGCAAAACAATTGAAGAATAACTGTCTTTCAACCAAAAATACTAGGTCTAGTACTGCATTAACAGATGAGACAAAAGAAATAGTAGTTTAATATTTTGAAGATGATGAAGTAAGTCGAGCTATGCCTGGTCAAAAAGATTATGTATCAGTAAAAAACCCAGATTAATCCACCTAGCAGTGATGATGCCTTTCTCGTGCATTATAAAATATATTGAAAAAATCACTTTAAAAAGGTCAAAAAAGCTCTTTGGGTGAATAGATCACATTTTTTCGATCATTTTTAATATTTTTGCCTTGCCACCATTCAAAAACAATTGTTTTTTGATTTTTTTCCAAGGGGGACCTGTGGGAAAAAACAATGATTTTTCAATAATTCCGAAAAGCAATGATCGGGCCCATTTTCAATAGCAAACAATTCCCTGTCGAATGCAACTTGTTGCGAGTAAATCGGATAATTCTAAGTTCTAAAACGTGTGTCTACAAAATTTGTACACATACACATACATACACACAAACAGACATCACCTCAGTTTGTCGAGCTGAGTCGATCGGTATATAACACTATGGGTCTCCGGGCCTTCTATCAAAAGTTTTTTTGGAGCAATCATATAGCCTTTCGGTACAACTTTGTTGTACGAGAAAGGAAAAAATGCATATGTTACAAATATGCGATCGTGGGTAAATAGTACAATAATTAGCGCAGCGTCGTTTTAAAAAATACATTATAAAATACAATATGGATTAACTGTCCAGACAGCGCGTCTACAATTGTTTTAGGGCCGATTCCCACGTAGTGTTTTTTCACCAATGTAATATTAAAGTTCAATAAAACTAGTTGTATGTCATACATTGATTTTGCATGCCTTTGTGTAATAATTGTACAAGTACATTTGTGAAAATTAACAACACAATTCACATAAATATCAATGGAAAAAGCCGCATAATATGGAAATAATGAGGTGTATGAAAACGAACGTTATGTTCAAATCACCCAAATGCCCAAACTACACCATCATTCCACCCAAACCACCCAACCCAATAAGCAGTTAGCCTCAATGACACGTCTCTTCTTTCCTTCCAAAGCAGAAAAAAATGGCAGCAAACGTAACGAGCGCACGAGAAAGCATGTACGAATGCGATTTTTATTTCCAACGATGAAATTTTTACAACTGTGTTGATGCGAGCGGATAAAGTCATCGGCTTCGGTCTCTATTGGCGCTTTGATGTTGCATGAAGAAGAAGAAGCAGAAAGATGATAATCGAAAAAATCTCCACGGGAAACCATACGGAGAAGTTTTTAAAACTCTTCTCAAAAATTCTAGACGCAATTTAATTAAAAACGGTAAGCAGTACGGGGTTGGACTTTTTTTATACTGTGTATTAAGTGTTATATCACAAAATAAAATTTCGAATAAAAAAATTGTGTTTATTATACAGTAGAAGAAAAGTCCAACCCCGTACTGCTTACCGTTTTTAATTAAATTGCGTCTAGAATTTTTGAGAAGAGTTTTAAAAACTTCTCCGTATGGTTTCCCGTGGAGATTTTTTCGATTATCATCTTTCTGCTTCTTCTTCTTCGTGCAACATCAAAGCGCCAATAGCGCGTGTGTTAGTTTTCGTGTTCCACATTTGAAGCTTTGGAAAGCTTTGCTTGAGAGGTTAGCATCATCAATAAAGCACGAAAGAAGCAACACAAACTTTAATGCTGTCAGTATACACGGTGCGAAATTTATTCATTGAATGTGGAAATGCTACACACTTAATTTGTTTTACTCAATATTGTGCGGTTACTTGCTGAGTTTTTTTACTTTATTAAACTGTTTTTTTAATCTACAGATTATATTCAACACCATACTTGCTAAATGGACACGGTCGGTTAAAGTGGCTGGTCCTTATTGCCCGATTTTCTCAGAATTGCACGCGGCGAACCTTTCATGAAAGGTACCGCCGCGCTTTCTGCACCCCGTTTACTTGATTCTTATGGATGAATAGCATTGCGGTGTATCGTTTGTCGCGGCCGTACCTTTCGACAGTCATTCGCCGCGTGAAGTTTTGTGCAAGTACCCATTTGGGAACATTACAAACGCCGCGCAGTGTATCATATCCAGAAAATCTGACAATAAAGTGTTCGTGAAAGTAGTCGTTAGATTATTCGCTGTTGGTTTGAGCGAGACAGAGTATATGACAAAAAAAATCAACCAGCAACTTGCGGTTTTTGGTTCGAAATGAACGTTTGTCAGCAATGGAATAATCCATCTAGATTTTCTACTAGATGGCTTTTTGTCGTACTATAAATCTCGCATAACTTTTCAAAGGGCCTAAGTAACATTTTAATGAATTAATTTGAGTACTGCAATCAACAGAACAACATGAAAACTATTGATTGCAGTGTTCAAATTAATTCATGAAAAATAATGTTACTTTGGTCCTTTTGAAAAGTTAAGCGAGAATTCATGAAAAAAATGTTACTTAGGTCCTTTTGAAAAGTTATGCGAGAAACGTAATAGAAATGCATGAAACCAAATAGGACTTTTGGGAACTTGCAAGTGTTCTTATTGTTAAGTTGACTTTTGTCAATTTATTGGTCAATACTTAAAAGGTGCTGTAAAAAGAAAAGTGCATACTTAGGTTTTCCAAATCTGATGCAGACTATCTTTTGAAAAGGGTCAAACTTGTTTTACTTATTTTTTCAAATGGATATAATCGATAAACGACGCTTCCTACAAAAAAGTGTTGTATGGGTGACTGTCGCAAAATCATTCAAACTTTCTAATAAAACTTTTGAAAAACTCTAAATAGAACCCTACACTAAAAAATCAATTTAAAAAATAAAAGTCAAGTTGCAAAAAACGCTCTTTTTGATTTGGACGAAATTTTGTCTCAAGATAGGTGATTATATTCCCTACCAACCGTCCGTACATCGCAAGCTGGGTACTTTGGGTTTTTCTAGCAAAAACTTTTTCTTGACGGAATTGATTTTTTTTTCCAGTGTCTTTAAAGGGGTGGATTTAACATATGTATACATATATACTCATACTAAGTATTCCTGTACAGTCAGGCAGAGTACAATGTTTTGGTCGTAACTGATCGCAACTAAAAGAAGCTAATAATGGAATATAATATTTTTTGAAGATATAAACCCCTTTTTAATATTACTCTTAATTTAAAAACAAACTATATTTAGTGACTAAATTAGACAATGTATCATAAAAATAGATTTGCTTGGGGTTCTATAACGATGGCTTTCATTGGTTTAGTTTCAGATGAAAATACACTGAAAATAATTCCGACAAGAAAAGTTTTTGTTAGAAAAACTTTTTTCCTTAAGAGTGCCCAGCTTGCGATGTATGGACGGTTGGTAGGAACATAATCACCTATCTTGAGACAAAATTTCATTTAAATAAAAAGAGCATTTTTCGCAAATCGACTTTAAAATTTTTAAACTGATTTTTTCAGTGTAGGGCTCAATTTGGATTGTTTCCGATATTTTCACTAGAAATTTTGACTGATTTTGCGATGGTCACCCATACAACACTTTTTTGTGGGATGCGTCGTTTTCTATTATATCCATTTGAAAATATTAGCAAAAAATTTCAGCTCTTTTCAAAGGATAGTCTAGATTAAATTTGGAAAAACATTTTTGTTTTCATTTCGGATCATCTGGTGATTTTTCATTTCTCATTTTCATTTCTTACTTCTTACTTTTCACTCCTCACTTCGCACTTCTCACGTCTCACTTTTCACTTCTCACTGCTCACATCGGCCCATAGGGGAAAGAAATGGCAGAAATGACGCTTAACTTTTAAAAGAACATATGTCACCTTTTTTTCATGAATCAATTTGTGTACCGCAATCAAAAGCTATCATATTGGTCTGTTGATCGCAATATTAAAATTCAATCATGAAAATATGTTTCTTAGTTCATTTTGAAAAAATAAACTAGAATTTTCAGTGTATACATGAAATCTTAAAATAGGTACTTTTTAACTCATTAATGGGTTTCTATGTTTCTTTGTGATTTTTTTTTTCTTCCGTGTAAGCTGTGTATTCTATGCTGTCAGTGTGCCGGTTTCGAATAAATTGTGTCTTGGGAGAACATAACCTAGAAAATCGATAGCTTATTTGTTACGAAATACAGTCGGGATTCGCTGGTTGGGATTTTAATACTTGGGTCACTTTTTAGTTGGGCCTCCGCTGGTTGGGCGATGGCCCAACTAAAAAGCAACCGTACGTCAAAATTCAATGTAAACACGGAAAATGGGATTGGGCGTCACTGGACATCATTTGTGATGTTCAAGTCGAAATACACGTGTTCAAATGGCTGTCAGTTGGCCCAATTAAAAAACCGAATTCGTTAGTTGGGCCGAGGTCGTGGCCCAACCAGCGAATCGGGACTGTAATGATGTCTCATAACTCTTTGAATATTTACTATTTTTTGAGCCGTGCCATCATTATGAAATTCAATAGCGAACAAGAAGAAAACATTCCCCATCGAATGCAACTTGTTGTAGCAAAATCGATTCAGGTTTAGTACTAGAAAAATTGTCTAATGTTTCAATGTGCACACACATACGCACACACACACACACGGACACACACACGGACAGACAGACATTTGCTCAGTTTGTCGAGCTCAAAAGAATAGTATATAAAACCCTAGGGCTACAAGCGCTCTATAAAAAGTACGTTTTGGGAGTGAAATGAAAGCCTTTCAGGTACAACTTTGTTGTAAGAGAAAGGCAAAAAAAGATGGAAAGCGTCAAGCAATCCAAAACGATTAATGATGACGACTTTGAAAGAAGCGTACACACGCTTCAAGGAAATTCACGATAATATTAAAATAGGTTTTTCCTCATTTGCAAGCCTTCGGCCAAGGCAATGTAAGCTTCTTTCCAATTCAGGAACACATAATGTGTGTGTGTGCACAACCCATGAGAATATTAATGTGCACAACCCATGAGAATATTAATCTTATTTTACATAGTTTGAAAAGAATCAATTTAACAAAGGATATTAAAATGTTAACTGGTAGTCTTTTGTGTGAAAATACAACATCAAATTGCTATCTACGATCTTGTTCGGATTGTCCAGATTCTTCATCATTGGAAAATACTTTATTCGCTGAGTTTGAAGAAAATATATTGATCAGTTATCATTTGAGCAATGGGTGACCACGGATAGGTGTGACATAGAAACTATTGTAAAACCTGTAGATGAGTTTGTGTCATATTTTTGCTTGAAATTAGAAAGTTTAATCCCTCACGATTTCATTAAAACAGAACAATCCAGCTTTTTAAAAAATACGAAAAATACATTACAAAATGGTGAATTTTAGTCATTTGTGATTTTTCTGAAAATTACAGCTTTGTATTGCAAGATGAAGTGCAGTCCCATCACTGGAACGTACAACAAGCTACAATTCATCCATTCGTTATTTATTTTAATGGAAGTACGCAAACTGAACACTTAAGTTTTATTATAATTTCCGAAGATTTAAGACACGATTCAGTATCCGTAAACTTGTTCATTGAAAAATGATTAACTTTTTACGCGTTGATAAGCATAAAGAAGTCAAAAGATATATTTCATGTCTGATGGAGCAGCGTCGCAGTACAAAAATCGTAAGAATTTTTCGAGCCTATGTCAATTTAAATCAATGTACGGAATTGATGCGAAATGGCATTTTTGCTACATCACATGGCAAAGGTCCTTGTGATGGTATTGGAGGAACAATAAAGCGCATGGCCACAAGAGCAAGTTTAGCCAAAGAACGTGAGCATCCAATTAAAACTGCGAAAGAACTTTTTGATTGGGCAAATCGTAGAAAAGAAAAAGATTTAACCAAATTATCATTTTGTTTTACTACTACTGAAGAGTACGAAATAAAGGCTTCAGAGCTCAGCGAGCAATTTAATAACGCGAAAACAATCCAAGGAACCCAAAAATTTCACTGTTTCATTCCATTGTCGGAAAATAAAATTAAAGCAAAACTATACTCAAACTGTGCTGATAATAATTCAAAAGTGTTCGATATTTTAAAAAATTTGAATAAAAATAAATAAAAAATAAGTATTAATAAACTGTTTTCATGATATCATAACCCATACCAAAATTCAAACCTAAAACTCTTAGAGTTTCTATAACAACATTGTGTAACTGCCACATTTAATTTAATACTTAGGATAATATTAATTCATTTTATTTATTTATACATATAATATTTATACATATACATAATATACATAATATCGATGAATACATAAATATGGAATATCATACAAACAACTTGTTTAACTCACGCAAGGCCCTTAACAATAAAATCAGCATCAAAACCTGCGATTCTTGAAAAAAATACACGGAAATTTTTTTGTTTACTATATGTGAAAATTGTGAAATGTTTGAAATGTCATAACTTTTTGTTTATTAGTTTACCATCACCAAATTTTTATGGTAGATAGCTAATATAATGGACCGTTTTCCTAAAAAATTACGTTCGAAAAAAGATAGGGTTTTGAGATATTTGAGTTTTGTGACAAAATGATATTTTTAAAGGCTAAAAAATTATTTTTTACTGTGCACATTTTCTTAAGAATTACCATTTAGTTGTCTAACTTTGCTGAAAAAATCATAACAATCGAACATTCCGTTTTTGCTGTGCAGCTTTTTAAATATTTTTGAACCATTTTCACATACACCCTTTTGAAAAGTTAGTCGTGACTCAATATGAAGATTTGATATCGAAAAATGACGATTTCGATGAAATTGAAAAACTGTGCAAAGTTTCAACTCAATAGAAAATCATGAATTAAAAATTTTCTTAAATTTTGATGCTGTTGCTTGGAATCACTCATGCACATAAAATCTAGATGGTAATTAAGCTAATAGCACACGTACTGTTGTTGCTTTGGCCTCGGCTTTACTGCCGCTAACCGCAAGTCAGACTTATCTATATATGGATGCCATATCCAGATAAGTCTGACTTGCTGTTAGCGGCAGTTCAGCTACTGGTGCATACGTCTCGTCATAATCAAAGCCGTTTCTCTCGGAATAACCCTTGGCAACCAAACGAGCTTTGAAACGGTGAATATTTTCAGCTTCGTCCTTTTTGATTTTGAATACCCATCGGCAATCGACAATATTCTTTCCTTTGGGTTTTGGAACTAGCTCCCCGTTTCATTTTTATGCAACGACTCCAGCTCACTTTTAATGGCATCTCCGCATGGCATGGCGATTTCTCCAACAACGTGCGGTTCATTCGTTCTGCTACGTTATTCTGTTGAGGACTGTATGGGACAGTTTGTTGGAATATCGGGTAGTGTGCGACGCCTCGCTGTAGATCGAAGATGGATATGAAGCAGGCGCCAGTTGGTTGTAGTTGCTCTTGGGTAGATTAAGGAATATTGTTATGGATCTATCGTATGCGTGATAATGTTTGCACCGTCGTCGAAATAAGCTTCCCATTTGACCTGTGTATGTAATACCTTGATATCATTTACATGCACATAAGCTGTAGCTCATATGAAAGTGTGTGTGTGTATAAAAGAAAACGATTTTCTTAGTTTAAGAGGTACACCATGACGAAGTGGCAGCGCAGTCGTTATTTGTTCCACGCGCAAATGTCGAAAAAAGACATTTCGATCGCCGTAGGAGTGTCCCGGTGGATCGTGAAAAGAGTTTTAGACCGAGAAAAGAAAGGACAACTGTCCGCGAAGGTGTTCAAAGGTCGTCCGAGGTCAGCTCGGGTCCCGAGGGTTATTGCAGCCATCAAAAGAAAGATTCGAACAAATCCAGTGCGTTCAATGAGGAAAATGGCGAAGGAACACAGAAATCAGCGACTTTACGGTACGGAAGATCGTGAAGGAAGATAACAGGGCGAAGTGGAGGGCACGTATCCGGGAGCTACAAGTCGAACGATGTCACAAAATTATAAACTTCCTCAAGTGCAAAAATCCGGTAATCCTGTTCACAGACGAGAGCATGTTTACCGTCGATCCTAGTCACCATCCACCACCATCCAGTCCCGATCTTAATCCGCTAGATTACTCTGTATGGCGCGTCATAAAGGACAAGGCCTGTTCTAAACGCCATCCGAGTACAGCAAGCCTCAGGCAAACATTGACCTTTACCTGGGGAGACATGGATCCAGCCTTCCGGTTCTGGAAGCGTGGCCTCCACACAGCAAATGGAAACTCAAACGATGATTAATATAATTTAAGACTATAAGATTTAAAGGGAAAATTAAATAAATTTTAAAAAAATCAAACCAAAATTTAAAAATTTTACGTTGCCCTATAGTGCAAACATTATCACGCATACGGTATTTTATATACTGCCGTTATACGCATAACTGTCCCATGTATATAGGGAATCCCAGTAAAAATGTTATTGTTGCGCAGTGGGATCATGGATCAGCCACGTAAGTCTTGGGTAGCGCCGGACGGAATTCATCAGGAGGTTGGAACATTCGGTAGGATGCTGGCTGGTCAACAGGTCAACAGCTTTGGTTTGCCTCTCAATCGAGCTATTCGGGTACCGAGGAAAACAGTAAAACGAGCATAATATTCTTCGAACTTTCCCTGTACTTCGTCTTTGCTCCGCAGAAGATAGACAACCGTGAAATGAATGTATCCATCGATGAAAGTGAATTTAAATTAAGAACCCAATAGCCAGAGACCGGCGGAGTGAAAAACTGTCGAAATGGCAACGTATAAAAATGTGTGAAATCGTGAGCATAATACTTATGTCACTTGAGCTTTTTGCTTGCTTCTTATGGATTCCGAAGGTTTAGCGTACGTATTGTGAGAAAAATCCAACTTCGCTAGTCGCCAATTTCGGGTTTCTACTGAATTGATAATACATACGCTACATCCTTCATTACCGCCGGTAGTTTTCAAATGCCATTTCCGATTCTTCCGCAATGTTGACTCCTGATTTGTATTTACGATTGATTTTTCTTCCACTTTTTCATCGGCCTTGAATTTGCTCGCTCGACCTGTTCGCCCACACACAAGCCTTTGTTTAACGTATTTCAGGGTCAGTTGGTGAGGTTGAATCGTTTCAAGTTTTGTGATTAGTGCATCATACGATTTTGCAAGGGCCAGCTGCACGAACAACGTCCTCTTCCTGTGAAATCACACAAATGTCTGAAATATAATCTATGGTAAAAACTACTATTTTGTAGACGCTCTGTTTTTAAAACTACCATGAAATTTCAGTAAATTTTACCATGGTTTCAGAGAAATTCACCACTGTTTCAGTTCATGCAACAACATTCCGCATGGGCCACAGTTGATTTTTACTGCGCGCATGGTAAAATCAAACGGGTTTGTTATCTGCTGAAAATCGTCGGTGCATATTCTTAAAAGAACCCTCGGAATGGTAGTTTCGACTGCAATACTTTTTTGCGTGTATAAGTAGTATTTCAAATAAATTATATACCATATTCTGGGCTAGTGGCTAAGTGCGGTGTGTGCAAATGTAAAACATCATCAGTCCATCTGGTTCGATTCTCTATTAAACGATTAAATTTTAGAAAAAAAAAATACGTGTTTGAAAAAGACTCGTAATAGTAAAGACACACTTGTGGTACAAGTACCACGTTTATATACCCTAGTACATATTGTACCATGGTTTTCCACGTTGTACCAGCATGGTACAAGGTGACACACTTGTGGTACAACTTGTACCATGGTACGAATACCACCAGTGTGTCATTAGTATAATACCCCTGAAGATTTTTGTTTTTTCCGAGAATTTTGACAGGTAGAAGAAGTAGAACGGTGAAAATTATATCTTTTTAACGGCATTTATCACAACATAGCGAGTGCACAACATAACGTAAAGTGACCAGACGTCCCGGATTGTGCGGGACAGTCCCGGATTCAGCCTACCTGTCCCGCATTACCAGGTGTCCCGGAAAACGTCTCGCATTCCTTGATAAATTCATAAAGTTTGGAAAATTTTTGGGATCATTAAGTCAAGGGGATGTTTAGAAAATCTGAACCGAACTATTCAGAAGAAAAAGTAAGAACTGAAGTAATCTAAAGGTTTACTGAACTTGGAGAATAAAGTTTTGAATGTTTTGAGGATCTAAATAACTTAACTTAAATGGACCAGTGGGATAATTGATTTTACGTGTCGAAATCTCTTCACTCCCGCCACTAAAAATAGACTGGGACAAAATTCGTGGACCAGATGACCAGGCTATCTTAACTATTGAGGATGCTCAGCCTTTTAAAAAAAATCAACAAAAGTTGAGTTGATTTGTCAGCCTTTGGATAACGCAGAAATCTCCGGATTCTCCGGAATGAACTAAAAGGAATGATGGAATAATAAGAATTTTGATGACCTTGTATAAATATCTAGTGATATTCTGAGAAGTTTTGGTCAGCTTCAGAGTCTAGAAAACAACGGGACATCCGAAAATGTGTAAAATCTGGAGTATTCTTAAATCTCAAAGATCTATAAATCTTCATAATCAAGAAAATGGTTGAAACATGTGATATTTTACCGTCAACCAACGACGGTCGTTCAGTTGAACACTTGCATAAGACAATGGACAACGGACAACATTCAGTAGACCAATGAAGAATGTTTCGTTTATCGAAGAATTTCCACGGCTAAAGCGGAAATCGAACTCTCAACTCATAATACACATCATATAACTACAACAGGCGCCGTACACCCAAGAGGTCTAGATTGTAAATCATTTCTTATTTCAAATATGTTTGAAAAAAAACAAAATTTTGGGGAATTTCCCCCACAATTGGCACATTTAAGGTGGTTATACAACAAAGCCACAAATCGGCCATCTTGGAAACCACGTGCTTTTTCTAGTGATTTTTCAAGAGCACAAATTGAGAGAACCACAACGCCCATGGGGATGAAACATTCGTAGATCGTTTCCTTACTCATGCTAAACAATCGACTTTAATTTCAGCATTGTACGACAATTATTACGCTAGATTTGAATATTTGATAATAGGAGTAGAAACTCGTGTGGTGAATTTAAAATTCACCACATGGCTTGATTGTATAATCACCTTAAATTTACTGGAATCTTCTCTCTCAGGACAGGCGTCTTTGACGTGCGAGGTTCCACCGCAAATCATGCATTTATCATCCATATGCCAATGTTTAGTTCCGTGATCCCACTTTTGGCACTTACGGCACTGTGTGGAGTTTTGGAAATTTCCCCCAGGCCTGCGGAACAGTTCCCATGTAATACGGACATGGGACATAATACAGGCCTTTTCCAAACTTTTCATATTATTTAGTTCACTTTTGTTAAAGTGAACTAGATAAAATTATTGAGAAATACCCATCTGGGAAGTACCAGAGCGAGATTTCTTTTGCATCTTAATTACATAATTTTAATCTCAGTGATTTATCATCGCTGGGGAGACCTTTCAAGACGACTTTGAACAATCGCTCAGTTTTGTCGTCGTATGTGGTGATTTTTTGCCGCTTCTCAGTTAAATACTGAAGAAGACGTTTGCGATCGTCAAAGGATCCCGGCAAAACGCGGCAGTCACCCTTCCTGGCAATTTTAAATGAAACCTTGATCCCCTGAAGGTTACTCAAAATCTCATTCTTAAATCCAAAAAACTCGGCAACAGATACCACAATTGGAGGAATCAGTGGCGTAGCCACGGGGGTGGTTTTGGACATAAAACCCCCTCCGAAGACAAAATTTTAAGATTTTTTTTTCGAAATTAAAAAAATTAAAAAGATGTTTAGAAAACCCCTCCTAGACCAATTTTCTGGCTATGCCGCTGGGCGGAATCCTTTGCTTTTTCGCATGGATCAAATCACCTGGGCTAGAACTAGATTCGATTTGCTCAATTTCATATTGAATCAAATCGAACTGATTGCTCAGTTCGATAGGAGAAGATTTTTTTCCGATATAGAGTTAGAAGGAATATCTGAAGTCTCCAACTTCCTTCTATTTTTTCCGCGCTTTGGCAGGACGGGCTTGAGCTTTAACGTCTGTTCTCTGTGATTGAACGACAATCTCACGGGTAGGTGAAAAATACGCTAATCGTTAAATTAAAGTGGAAATGAAAGGATTTTGCCCATTTTTCCCAGGCTATTGACCTCCTATTGTTAAGCCCATCGCCAGATCGTAGCCAGGATGTCCCGGGCTATAATTTTTTTTCATACTGCGTTTCAATGATGACAGCGGTCTATGTTTATTGATGATGATGACACCGAGCTTGTCACTGGCTCGATTTTTCCCATAGGGCACTGCACGGACTGCTTTGTCTCTTTCTCGCTGCAAAGAAATTAGAAAACAACAAGGCCAGTAAACGTCAAAATTTATGAAGAACGAAAGAGAAAGAGATTGTTCTGTGCAGTGCCCTATTGCAGCTCAATAATGAATAACTAATATTGAATTGTGATGATAATGTCATAAATTGTCCTACAAATGATTATATGAGAGGTTTTATGAGTGAGGCCATTTTGCCCCAGGGGAGCATTATGCACTGTTCTCCCCTAATGTGTAAATGGCCCTAAATGTAAAGTGCATTTAATGATCAGTCACATATTTTTTTCAGTGGGACTTATGCTCGAATTTGTCAAAAGTTGAAAGATACCACCCCCCACCCACTTGAACATCGGATCATCGGATGTGTTCGTGAAAACGATGAAAACCAACAGCAGAGCGAAAATATAAACAACTCGCATCGCTCACATCAAAATCAACTGACACTGGCGATGTGTGCCGAGCATCAGATGCTCAGCGTTTCAAAATAGTGTTGGTATGGTCCAATGCACCGAATGAACACAATGACGTTTGAGACGGGCGCTGTTTACTAAAAATGAACACTTGCATGAACTCGATGAATGAAAAAGTATTCATTCTAAGTAAACAGCGCCCGTCTCAAACGTCAATGATGAACTCGGTGCATTGGACCATGATGTGAGCGAATTCGATTGAAATATTTTCACGGAAACGTCATTTTCATACATCAGCAGTCAGAAGAGATACAAAGTCAGGGTGCACATCTCACGCGTATTCCAAAAGTTTCGTGTTCATAGTCTTTTTTCGCTGGACGTAAATCTACATAAAAATCCACCAAAATTCATGAGCTACAAGTAATCCGCGCGATGGACACCGCTTCGTCGAATGTTCCATCTTCAACCGCGGTCACCACCAAGGAAACGATCCCCCTCATTGACAAGGGTCGCAAAAGTCGACTCTGCTGGCTGAGGTAAATAAAGTGCTCCTGTAATAAAGGCAACAAGATGACGAATCAATGATGGCGATTCACTTATCAGGAGGGTTCATGTTTTATGGCTTCAACGGAAGCTGGGTCAGACGAGGGACAGTATCGCTGGAAGGAACGCTGTTTAGAGATTAAACGAGATTAGTGGATATTTGCTGAATTCGGGGCTCAATTGTGGTCTGCAGTTTGCGGGGTGACGTCGTTGACCTAAAAATAAAGTGCATAGTCGATGAGTATTGATTTTCACCTGCGCCCACTTATGAGTTTAGTTTGGGACATTCATATTCGCGAAATAGTGGAAATGATGTTCAATGTTGTATGTTATACCTAAATTAGATTTTCAAAGCAAATTTGATTTTTGTGTCGATTATCAGAACATTTGTTTGAATTTCAATAATATAATACAATCCTATAGGGTACACGTCCGATGTTGGACCCATAGAGGAAATGCTCACTAATATTTGCTTATGTCTATCAAATATCACGTATGATATGAGCGTAAATCACATCATTGCACAGATGGAAGCCTTATTTATGGAATAGATATTTAAAATGAGCATCAGTTGTTTATTAATCGATCAGAATTCAACTTTCTGAAATAACAATATTCTTAGATTTGGACGGTGTAACATATTTTGGACCAACAAAATGTACACGTCTTGGTCATCTCCAATTTAGTCTGTTCAAAGCTGGATTTTTAATTTACAATGTTCAACTGAGCCAAAGCATAGTTTAATCTTTCGATTATCATGCATCAATTAGAAGATTCCTGCTTTTACAATCAAAGATTCCAACATGGACTTATTGTGTACGTACTGAGATTTTCAGTGATGTACACTGCCGCAAACCGCAAGTCGATCACATCTGATTTTTGAACGATTTTGAGTTTTTATTGTATTTCACTTTATTTTCACACCTACTATGCGTTATGCTATTTTATCTGGGAAAATTAAAAAAAAAACAATTACACCCGAAACGTTTTTATCGGCGCACTGTATATTCCTCCAGACCGACCGACTCGATTGTAACTTAATGCAACAACACTTAGCAGCAATCGAATATGCATCCTCTTTGGCTGACCTGATTGATTCACTTCTTCTGCTGGGAGATTTCAATCAACCTGGTCTTGTTTTGTCACCTTCTGGCCACCGGTTTGCGTTTTCTGATCCCGTAAACTCGACGACCACCCCTGCCAGCCGCCTTCTTGTCGATGGAACCGCTTTTGTGTGATTAAGCCAACCAATTTCCAATCTCGCTTCCTCGACGTGGTGTTTGTTAACGAAAATTTAATTCCTGACTGTGCGGTCTTTGAAGCATCGAATACGATTGCTCCTCTTGATATCCATGATCCTGCTTTGGAAATTTCTATCACAAATGGATTTGACGATTGTTTGGATGGTCGATGGATTAGGGTAAAATGCCCAATAGTGGACCCCATAGTAGCGCAATTTTGCTCTTTTTGTCATAAGGCGTAGAAATTTT
The DNA here is from genome assembly GCF_024139115.2 of Armigeres subalbatus. Lineage (NCBI taxonomy): Eukaryota > Metazoa > Arthropoda > Insecta > Diptera > Culicidae > Armigeres > Armigeres subalbatus. Next base: position 278,759,513 of record NC_085140.1, read on the forward strand.
CAACACATTAATTCTGCTTGACATCTAATACCAAGCTCTGCATCTCCTCTTCACGATACATACATGAAACACTCAAATACACGACGTTATTTGTTGAAATTAACATTTTAAAGTCTGACTGAATTCGCCCTATAGTAGACCCCCTGGGGGCCCATAATAGGAATTTGCTTCCCTATAGTCGACACTTCATTTGATTTTTATGTTCCGTTTCGGGACGTTCTTCCCTATAATGGACCCCCCAAAATATTCCTATAATGGACACTCTCGTGTTTATTTTTTATAGAATTGTAAAAAAATCATTTAATTTTACTTTCCATAGCATTTCCAATGCATGTAATAAAATCATAGGACTGTAAGGTAGGTTCTCCCGATGGAATGTCATAGCAAAATGTTCACATTGTGCTGTAATAATGCAAAACTGGCTGGAGGGTCCACTATTGGTTGGGGGTCCACTATTGGGCACTTTACCCTATATTTCCGCAAGACTGATTTCCAACTACTCCGACGTAGTTTGTCACGATTCGACTGGAACGCTTTGAATGACTTGGATATTGATTCTGCTGTTAACCGTTTCAACAGTTTTCTACGCGACTGTGTATCTGCCTCCGTACCGAAGCGCCAACCTCCAAGAAAGCCGCCATGGACTAACGCTAATCTACGCAACTTAAAACGGGCTCGCGCTAGAGCTCTCCGTGCTCTTACTAAACGTCGTTGTTACTAAAAGAAGCTTTTCAATTGCCAGCAATTGTTATCGTCGCTATACAAGCGATACGTGTGTCGTATATAGCAGAATCTTCGACGCCATCCCAAAGGTCTTTGGTTTTTTGTTAATACTAAGAGGAAAGAAATCGGTCTCCCATCTAAATTATTCCTGGATAACGACGTTGCACAAAATGCTGAGGACAAATCCAATCTTTTTGCTGAGCACTTTTTATCCGTCTTCTCAATCGCTTCGCCGTCACAAGCTGAAATTTTACGTGCAATTAAAGATGTACAGTGACCTGCATAATAAAAAGACCACTTGCCGTTTTTCATACAAATTGGTCAACTTTGGAGATCTAGGTCTCGATTGCGTGTAAAACAATTTTGCTGAAAATTTGTCCAGAGCTCAGATATAACTTGAATTTTACCACACCTAAGTTTCGACCATATTAATTCATAGAGTAAAAAAATATCGCGGTAATACCAAAATGATTTTTACCAAAAAATTAATTTTATAATGTCTTGAAAACTACAACTCTTAGTGTACAAGTATATTCCGCAAACTTTTTTGTATTGCCAAAATACGCGTTTTTGCTGAATAAGTCATCAGTTTACAACCTATAGAATTCAAGAATTTTAAAAAATAAATTTTTGTCAAAAAATTCCTTTTGGTATTACCGCAATAATTTTTTACCCTATGAATCAATATGGTCGAAACTCATGTGTGGTAAAATTCAAGTTATATCTGAGCTCTGGTCAAATTTTCAGCAAAATTGGTTCACACGCAATCGAGATCTAGATCTCCAAAGTTGACCATTTTGTATGAAAAACGGCGAGTGGGCTTTTTATTACGCCGGTCACTGTACCTTAATATGTCATCGACATTGACGTTTTTAACATTGAAACTCAAATGGTTGTATCGGCTATTAATAGGATCAAATAGTCCTTCTCTGGACCGAGCGAAATTCCTTTGGCAGTATTAAAAAAATGCTCCAATGTTTTGGTGACCCCTCGTGCATACTATTCAACCTTTCACTTCGTCAGCAAAAATTTCCTACTAAATAGAAATGCTCTACCATGTTTCCTGTATTTAAAAAAGGAGACAAAAGCGACGTAAGAAACTATCGGGGCATTACATCACTTGGAGTAACCAAAGCCAAGTAACCGCAAACATTGGAAACCACTCATGTCGTTGCTTCTCAAACGGCTCCGGAGTTCCTAAGGAAGCACGTTGGGTCCATTGCTCTTCGTGAGTGACGTGACCTCTTGCAACGTGGAGGACTGCTGCTCTTTGCGGATGATTTCAAAATCTACCTCGTTGTACGAAACCTTGCGGACTGCCTAGAATTGCAGAATCTCTTGGACGTCTTCAATGATTGGTGCGATCGAAATATGATGGTTCTTGCCATCCCGAAATGCTACGTTATAAGCTTTCGTCGTACTGTAGATACCATGGTTTTCGATTATAATATTGCAGGAACTACTCTACAACGTGTCAACCATATCAAAGACCTTGGCGTTTTGTTGGATGACTACTATTGATAAAGCGAAACGTCAGCTTGGTTCATCTTCAAAATTTCCAGTGCATTCTGTGATCCTTTGTGCTTCAAAACACTTTACTGCCCGTTGGTGCGCTCTCATTTAGAATTTGCTTCTGTTGTTTGGAATCCTTATCAGGCCGTTTGGACAGCTCGTTTGGAAGCTGTTCAACATAAGTTCGTCCGCAACAACGCACTGTGCCATCTCCCTTGGAGGGACTCGATCAATTTGTCGCCATACGCAGTTTTAATCGCCAAAATTTGCTATCGGAGTACGACGTGCCCGATTTACTAGCCAGGATTCAACTTTACGCACCTTCTCGAACACTCCGGCTATGGAGTGCAAGATTTCTCTTGTTTCGGACAGCAGAACGATCGCGCGGTCGGCCGAAATATTGTGTTCTGCATTGCGCGGCCGGTAATAAAAATCAGTTCAGTGCGTGATTTCTCTTGTTTCGGACGGTTAGGTAAAATCACTGTGTATAAAGAATAGCACGGTCGTATCGCTTATCAGAGTGAATCCAGATCAGAGTGTAAAATAATCGATTTTTTATGAAGACCACCTTTCTTCAGTTGTCAGCTCACTTCCAGGCACATTCATTTTCGGCTCTGGACTGTCAATATTCAGTTGAATATTAGTCATTGAATATTTATGCACATTCTACAAATCGATAAATTATCTGAAATCTGAAAAAGTTTTCATTGAGTAAAGTAATTTATCACACAGAACTGAATCCGATTTGCATCCGCGGGGCCCTTTCAACGGTAAACATTAATATAAACAATGCTAATTTTGTTTTTTTTCTGCACATAGTAAGCACACTCAGTAACAGTCGAATGAATGAGTTGGTGCAGCAGTCGTTTGACTATGTCATTCTATGTTTTGAATAATCATGCGATGTTTGTCAAAATTCGGACTGAAGTTGCTTCATGAAGATGAATATTTTATGCTCTGATCCAGATCCAACGATGCCTACCTAACTAACTGATAATATAATTATATAACTAACTGATAATCCTTCCTGTGGTTTTTGTGGAGACGCAGAGGTAAACACGGTCTTCAAATAGCAAAAACCACCTACTAATATTCCTTCCCTCTTCCTAACTGACTACACAAGGACGTGGCCGGCGCCGTTATTGATCATTTGAATATTAGAGTCACTGAAACTTGCACACTGAGAATGCTTGAACAATCCCAGTCAATCATTCAGTTGATTCTTTGTGCAATTTCACTGATTCTGGTCAATCACGGAGTAGCAACCATAGATATGTGTAGTCAGTCAAAGCTAAGCTAAGCTTCTCAAACACTCCGGCTAAGAGCTTTGCTATATGAGCAAGTTCAAAGCACAAACTACGCTGCCAATAGTTGCTTAGTCGCCATGATTCGCCGTTTCAACGAAGGTTCGGTTCAATTCGATTTCGACATCAGCGCTTCAGGATTTCATTTCGGCAACGTTTGCTGCGATTTTACATCGAATGACAAATATTTAGTTTTAAGTCTTCATGTAGACTACTAAGTCAGATAATAATAAATAAATAAACAAACTCGACGTTGCGTATTATGGACCCGAGGGTGGCCATAATATTGCAGACACTTCCGATTCTTCTGTAGCCACTTTTTGCGCTTTGCAGTCTTTTTTGCAAACCTCTGCAGTATCGGTTTCCAAATTCTTGCAAAAAGTTTATCGTTAATTGATCCACTCGGATTGTCATGTCTTCCTATTTGAAATGAATTTTCAATAAGTATCAATTTTATAGAAGTTCGGGATTCAGCATTCATTAAAAAATATATGGAACTGACATAATCAAAAGGATAGCTTATATTTCCCCTACTGTTTTATCGGGATGATAATAATGCATGATCGATCAATAGAAAGAAGAGATAATCGGTTCAAGAAGATATTTGAATGTTGAATACAATTATCATGAAACATCATTCTGTCTGTCAGTGGGATGTTGCTCCATTTTTATCGTTAAGATTTACGGATTTCCAGCTCATTGTATTATAATTTCCATTTACAGCTGCTGGTGCTGGGCCTGGCGAAAATGGTGTGCTTCCAAGGAACTGAAACCGCGGACCATCTTCATCGGACGGCCGTCCACAGAGAAATTCCCGCCGAACGAAATCCGCAATCAGAAATACAACATCTTCACTTTCCTGCCGTTGGTGCTTTTCGAGCAGTTTCGGTTTTTCTTAAATCTGTACTTCCTGATCATGGCTGTGAGCCAATTCATTCCGGACATTAGGATCGGTTATCTCTACACGTACTGGGGTCCGCTAGGGTTCGTGCTGGCGGTGACGATAAGTCGTGAAGCTATCGACGACCTGCGACGACACAAACGAGACCGGGAGGTGAATTCTCAAAAATACAAACGCTTTGTCAGCGCTGACAAACCGCCGGAACTGGTATCGTCGTCGAAGCTCAAGGTCGGCGATCTGATTGTGGTGGAGAAGGATGAGCGGGTGCCGGCTGATTTGATACTGCTGCGGACTAGCGACAAAAGTGGCGCGGTATTCGTTCGTACGGATATGTTAGACGGTAAGCTGCCAATATCAAAGCGATTGTAGTAATTATTTTCTTAAACGATTTTTCCAAATATTTTAGGTGAAACCGATTGGAAATTGCGTCTAGCTGTGCCAGCAACTCAGAAGTTGGCGACGCATAACGACTTATTCAATATGGGAGCGTCGTTGTATGTGGAGAAACCTCAAAGAGATATTCATACTTTCATTGGAACATATTCGAAGGTAAGCATTCATAACTTTATCTAGTATTCAAAAAAGCTAACATTGCTTGGTAATATTCTTAGATCGAAGGTTCAGAAGACGAAGGCCTCAGCGTGGAAAATACTCTATGGGCAAATACGGTCGTGGCGTCCGGAACGGCCGTCGGTATCGTTATCTACACTGGAGCGGAAACTCGAAGTGTAATGAATAACTCGCAACCTCGGTCGAAAGTGGGTCTGCTAGATCTGGAAATCAACGGTCTCACAAAAGTACTGTTCTGCGCCGTGATAGGGTTGTCTTTCGCAATGATGTGCTTGAAAGGATTCAATGGACCCTGGTACCGGTACATGTTCCGCTTCGTGTTGCTGTTCTCCTACATCATCCCAATCAGCTTGCGAGTTAACTTGGACATGGGAAAAGCGTTCTACTCCTACCAGATGCAAAACGATGAAGACATCCCAGGAACTGTGGTGCGCTCGACGACAATTCCAGAAGAGCTCGGAAGGATATCGTACTTGTTGACTGACAAGACCGGTACATTAACTCAAAACGAGATGATTTTCAAAAAGATTCATGTAGGAACGGCTGCTTACGGGAGGGACACGTTCCCGATGGTATCGGCAACCATACAATCAGTTTATAACACTATTTCGGTGCAAGGAGATGCATCGCCTGCGGAAACATCTAAGTTCCAAACGCGGCTAAAGAAACCAGAAGGATGGCGCATTTGGGAGTCGGTTAAAGCTCTCGCACTGTGTCACAATGTAACACCCGTCTATGACAATGGAAACGGCAGCAATGGCTTGAATGGATCAGACCGCAGAAACTCGCCATCTCGGTCGATTTCAGTGGAAAATCAAGAGTCAGTAAAAGCGCTGGAAAAAACCTACCAGGCGTCGAGTCCGGATGAAATTGCCCTTGTCAAGTGGACAGAATCGGTGGGACTGACGTTAGTGAATCGAGACTTGAATCACATGACACTGCAGGTAAGATTGTCCAAACATTATTCATTCTAATTGATTTTTTTTATTGTTTTGCAACATAAAATATTTAAGCCATGTCGCTTAAATATTTTGTTGTAAAACAGTAGACGTTAGACGATACAGCACTTTTCCACTATATTTTTCTTGAAGTAACGTATTGTACGATTCTCTCCCGACTAGGTTCGCGAGAAGGATCTACAACGCAATTCCATGAACGAGAATGCCTCCATCAACACAACTGTTACCAACCTATCAGTAAACTCAAAAACAGACCTCAACTCACCTTCCAGTTCGGGAAGCATCACGTCGCTAAATTCTATAGCTGGAGGCATTATGAAGTATCAGATTCTTCAAACGTTCCCGTTCACCAGCGAAAACAAACGCATGGGAATTATTGTTAAGGAGTTGAACAGCGGAGAGATCACGTTCTATCTCAAGGGAGCCGACGTCGTAATGGCGGCTATTGTGCAGTACAACGACTGGCTAGCAGAGGAAAGCGGAAATATGGCTCGTGAAGGCCTTCGCACTCTGGTAGTTGCCAAGAAGATTCTCACCGAGGAGCAATACGGAGACTTCGAGACTCGGTACAATGCAGCGAAGGTCAGTGTGACGGACCGCGTGACGAAAGTATCTGCTGTAATTGAAAGCCTAGAGCGGGAAATGGAGCTTCTGTGCTTAACTGGAGTAGAAGATAGATTACAGGATAGAGTAAGACCGACGTTGGAGCTCCTACGAAATGCTGGTATCAAAATATGGATGTTGACAGGTGACAAACTAGAAACAGCCACCTGTATTGCGAAGAGTTCACATCTTGTTGGGAGAAATCAAAATATCCACGTATTGAAAAGTGTCCTCACTCGAACTGACGCACACTTGGAACTGAACCAGTTCAGGCGAAAACAAGACTGTGCACTAGTCGTTTCGGGAGAAAGCCTCGAAGTATGTCTGCAGTACTATCAGCCGGAGTTCATGGAACTGGCCACCGCTTGCCCTGCGGTGGTTTGCTGCCGGTGTAGTCCTACGCAGAAAGCCCAAGTGGTGTCTCTCATTCAGAAGTATTCCAACAAGCGAACGTGTGCTGTTGGTGATGGGGGCAACGATGTCAGTATGATCCAGCAAGCCGATGCCGGCGTCGGTATAGAGGGCCGAGAAGGTAAGCAAGCGTCACTGGCAGGAGACTTCAGTATACCGCAATTTTCACACATTGCCAAGCTGTTGATCGTGCATGGCCGTCGATCGTACAAAAGGTCGGCTGCTCTATCTCAGTTCGTCATCCATCGAGGCTTGATCATATCAACCATGCAAGCCGTCTTCTCTGCTGTCTTCTATCTTTCCTCTGTGGCCTTATATCAGGGATTCCTGATGGTCGGTTATGCGACGCTGTACACGATGTTTCCAGTATTTTCACTAGTGTTGGATCAGGACATCAGCGCGAACATAGCGCTCACTTATCCCGAGCTTTACAAGGAACTTTCGAAGGGTAGAAGTTTGAGTTACAAGACTTTCTTCATGTGGGTGCTTATTAGTATTTATCAAGGTAAGTTTTATTGCTGTGATGTCTATGGTAAAGCTATTGAAGATTTTGACGATTCTTTCAGGTGGTGTGATTATGTACGGAGCTTTGATTTTATTCGAGGACGAATTTATTCACATCGTTGCAATCAGTTTCTCAGCACTTATATTGACTGAGCTGATCATGGTAGCATTAACGATCAGAACGTGGCACAAGTAAGTATATTTGAATGATTACTAGTTACAGCTTTCAATCATAAATAGAGCAGTTTTTATTAACATCAGTCTACTGACATATGCAGTACGTTAAATTCATTTCGCGGTCCCAATCTCAATATTCTGCTTTATTCATTTCAGACTGATGGTACTGGCAGAACTTTTCAGTCTCGTACTGTACATAATCTCATTAGTCGTACTACACGAATACTTTGGTAAGTCAATATACAAATTTTATTCATAAGCAATGATGTTTATCTATTTGCTGTTTTTGCTCTATCTTCATGCAGACTGGGAGTTTATCTGGTCGTGGGAATTCCTATGGAAGGTTCTGGTAATAACGCTCGTTTCATGTCTACCGTTGTACATTTTGAAATTCCTGCGGAAGAAGTTTTCGCCACCGTCATACTCTAAGCTGTCCTAAAACAATTATAGTGGTGACCCTGTAAGGAACAAACAGATCATAAAAATATACGCTTCTGACAAACAGGTTTTTACTCACGATTCGCACCTCCATGATTAAACTGACAATTGAGTAGAATAACTCAATAACCCGGGTTTGACAGATTTGTTTCCGCTATTGGCAGCAGGGTGACCTATTGGGCTAAAATCTGAACAAGTTCTGTATGCATTGTGTAGGTGGATGACATTTTGTTCGACAAAACCCCTTGCCAATAAGTCTAGTTACAACTATGCATGTGAAATAATCTTTTCAAAACATTTGTTATGTTTTTTCGTTTTTATTTGGCATTATAATATTACATCTGTTAAATCGTGTGTGATTTCTATCTATGAATAATATTCGTGATATTTTAATTGTAATTATTAAATTCATATCACCACAAAAACTCTTTTGAATAATAAGTTCTCTATAATGCAGAAAATATAAAAATAATTCATAAAATTTTCAAAAGTAAGGTATTCTATGTTCCAGCGTTAACATCATCGTTATTATCAATTCAATAGTTAATCTAGTGTTTGTATATACATATGTATGAAAATGATGAATATTTATTCGTATGAAGATGAAAGAAGCATTTGAGTTGCAGAAATGATAAGACCCGATGGGCGTAATCCACTCGGTAGTTGAGCAGCGAAATCCGAACTTATGAATGACAGAGAACAGATTACTGATTATTATAGATAACAAAAAGATAACAATAACAAACTTTTACAAATCCATTTACTAAAAATGTGATGATTTTTTCTCGTTTTATCCGAACATCCAAGAGGGTGCACGTTTGAACGTGTTTTGATTAGCACACAGAACTGTTACGCGATCTCTCGAAATATTTTGTTCTGCCTTGTACGGCCGATAAGTCAATAAAATTAGTGCGCGTTTGAACGTGTTTTGATTAGCACGTAGAACGCGCGGTTTTCCGGAAGATTTTGTTCTGCTTTGTGCGACCGGTAAGTAAATTAATTAGCGCGCGTTTAAACGCACAGTAAAGTGAACTCTCCCTAACTAGATGTTCTTTAACTCCGATATTTTCCCTGACTCGATGAAATTCAAAGTCCCTTGAATCTAGCATACTGCGTTCCCTCTGTAATGTCGATATCTCCCTTACTCGATAATCTCCAAGTCGAAGTAATTTCTCAATGCATTTTCCCCTCACTAACTTAAAGTTATCAGAATGAGTTCACGTGCACGATATAGTTAGAAGTGAAAAATGATAAGCTAAAAGTGAGAAATTCAAAGTAGGTGAGAAGTGAGTAGTGGAAATTGAAAAATGAGAAGTTAAAAGTGTGAAATTCAGAGTGCTAAGTGAGTATTGAGAAGCGAAAAGTAAGAAGTGAAAAGTTAAATGTTAGAAGTGATAGATGATTAATGATAAATCAGAAGTGAGATATAAGAAGTTATAAGTGAGAACTTAAAAATGAGAAGTGAGATGTGCTTAGTGAGAAATAAATAGTGAGAAGTGCAAAGTTTAAAGTAAGAAGTGAGATATTCGAAGTGAGAAACAAGAAGTGACATATAAGAAGTTATAAGTGAAAAATGAAAAAAGAGAAGTGAGATGTGTGAAGTGAGAATTGAGAAAAGAAAAGTGAGAAGTGAGTAATGGAAAGAGGGAGATGAGAAGTAAGATGTGCGTAGAAGTACAGTAGACGTTCGATAACTGCAAGTCATTTAACTGCAATGCTTTTTAACTGCAATTCGATAGTTGCAACAGTTTTGCAGTTATCGAACCGCTAAACTTCAAACTGATGTCAGACTTAATGACAGCTGCATTGGGATGCACATTTAGATGCACTTTTATTACATCTGACGTCGATTGACAACCGTTTGACGTCTAGAATGCGTTGCAGTTATCGAACCGCATTCGTTAACTGCAAAGTAAACATTTTGCAGTTATCGAACGGCTACTGTACGTAGTGAGAAGTTAGAAATGAGGAGTGAAAAGCAAGGGAGTAGTAACAGTAAGATAAGTGAGGACCGAGGAACGAGAGGTATGAAACGGGATTCTTATTCTTTCCTTTTTTCTTTTTTCTTCTTTCTGTTTTATATTTTTCTACTCACTTCTCACTTCTCAACATCTCACTTCCCAATTATTATCTCTCACTTCTTACCCCTTGCTTCTGTTTTTCTCATTACTTACATCGTACTTCTAACTTCATAACTATCACATATCGCTTCTTGAGGGTGGAGTCACTTATCGTTTCTCTCTTTCCACTACTCACATGTTACTACACACATCTCACTACTCAATACTCACTTCCGTCACTACGAAAACGGCCTACGACTAGTTGATTTCGCCGCCTCCAAGAATATGGCCATTCTCAGCACCTACTTCCAGCACAGCCTCCCGTTTCGGTACACCTGAAGATCACCAGTGCAAACAGAATCACAAATCGACCACGGTCGACGCCAGGACATATCGTGGCGCTAACATCGACTCTGACCACTATCTGGTGATGGTTAAACTGCGCCCAAAACTATCCGTCTTCAACAATGTTCGGTTCCGACGACCGCCGCGGTACGACCTAGAGCGACTGAAGCAACCTGATGTCGCCACTGCATACGCGCAGCATCTCGATGCAGCGTTGCCGGAAGAGGGTGAGCTCGATGGGGCCCCTCTTGAGGACTGCTGGAATACAGTCAAAGCAGCCATTAACGACGCAGCGGAGAACAACGTCGGGTATATGGGTCGAAGTCGGCGGAACGATTGGTTCGACGAAGAGTGCAGACAGATTCTGGAGGAGAAGGACGCAGCGCGGGCGGTCGCGCTGCAGCAAGGTACCCGGCAGAACGTGGAACGTTATAGACGGAAGCGGAGACAGCAGACCGGCCTTTTCAGGAGAAGAAACGCCGCCTGGAAGGAGCGGAGTGCGAGGAGATGGAACAGCTGTGCCGTTCACAAGAAACACGCAAGTTCTATCAGAAGCTCAACGCATCCTGAAAGGGCTTCGTGCCGCGAGCCGAAATATGCCGGTATAAAAATGGGAGCATCTTGACGGACGAACGCGTGGTGATCGAAAGGTGGAAGCAGCACTACGAGGAACATTTGAATGGCGCTGAGAGTACAGACAGTGAAAGTCAAGGCAGCGGAGGAGATGACTACGTCAGTTCAGCGGACGATGGAAGCCAACCAGCCCCCACCTTGAGGGAAGTTAAGGATGCCATTCAACAGCTAAAGACCAATAAAGCAGCTGGAAAGGATGGTATCGGAGCTGAGCTCATCAAGATGGCCCCGGAAAAGCTGGCCACTTGCCTGCACAAACTGATAGTCAGAATCTGGGAATCCGAACAGCTACCGGAGGAGTGGAAGGAAGGGGTTATATGCCCCATCTACAAGAAAGGCGACAAACTGGAGTGTGAGAACTTTCGAGCGATCACCATCCTTAATGCCGCCTACAAAGTGATATCCCAGATCATCTTCCGTTGTCTGTCACCATTAGTGAACGAGTTCGTGGGAAGTTATCAAGCCGGCTTCGTTGACGGCCGCTCGACAACGGACCAGATCTTTACTGTACGGTAAATCCCTAAAAAATGCCGTGAATACCAGGTCCCAACGCACCATCTGTTCGTTGATTTCAAGGCGGCATACGACAGTATAGACCGCGTAGAGCTATGGAAAATTATGGACGAGAACAGCTTCCCTGGGAAGCTTACCAGACTGATCAAAGCAACGGTGGATGGTGTGCAAAACTGTGTGCAGATTTCGGGCGCACACTCCAGTTCGTTCGAATCGCGCCGGGGACTAAGACAAGGTGATGGACTTTCGTGCCTGTTGTTCAACATTGCGCTAGAAGGTGTCATGCGGAGAGCCGGGTGTAACAGCCGGGGTACGATTTTCAACAGATCCATTCAATTTATTTGCTTCGCGGATGACATGGACATTGTCGGCCGAACATTTGCAAAGGTGGCAGAACTGTACACCCGCCTGAAATGTGAAGCAACAAAAGTTGGACTGGTGGTGAATGCGTCAAAGACAAAGTACATGCTTGTGGGTGGAACCGAGCGCGACAGGGCCCGCCTGGGAAGCAGTGTTACGATAGACGGGGATACCTTCGAGGTGGTCGAGGAATTCGTCTACCTCGGATCCTTGCTAAAGGCTGACAACAACGTTAGTCGTGAAATACGAAGGCGCATCATCTGTGGAAGTCCTGCCTACTACGGGCTCCAGAAGAAACTGCGGTCAAAAAAGATTCGCCACCGCACCAAATGTGTCATGTACAGTACAAGACGCTTATAAGACCGGTTGTCCTCTACGGACATGACACATGGACAATGCTCGAGGAGGACTTGCAAGCACTCGGAGTATTCGAGAGACGGATGCTTAGGACCATCTTTGGCGATGTGCAAGAAGACGGTGTGTGGCGGCGAAGAATGAACCACGAGCTCGCCCAGCTCTACGGCGAACCCAGTATCCAGAAGGTAGCTAAAGCCGAAAGGGTACGATGGGCAGGGCATGTTGCAAGAATGCCGGACAGCAACCCTGCAAAGATGGTATTCGCTTCCGATCCGGCAGGTACGAGACGGCGTGGAGCGCAGCGAGCGAGGTGAGGAGAACAGGTGCAAAATGACTCGGCGAGCGTAGGGCGCATTCAAAGATGGAGGAATGCGGCCTCAAACCATTTATTGTAGCGTCAAATTGTTGATTCAGTGTTATCTGGCTAGATGTAAACTAAATAAATTAAATGAAAACTGTGCGTTATTATGAGGGATCCTATATTAATAGATGTGCGAATACTTTTCCAGACTATTGCATGTAGTATTTTTCGGCTTCTGCACACTTGCTTCATCAGCAACGGCGCTCAATGAAGTAGGGTTGTGTGTGGTTGTGCCAGTTGGTCGTCAGATCCCGACCCGACCACATAAGCAAAGAGAAATCGCCACTCGAGTTCAGTACATTCAAAGTTAATTGCCTATTTGCCGGGTATTAAGCCACCCGGAGTCTAGCACCTGTCTAGCGTACTGGTTTCGTGGGATCAAACCCCACCGAAGGGGCGCACAGTGTTTTCTAACCCAGGAATTCGTGATCGAAAATGTTTTGGCCATGAAAAGTTGATTTTAGAGGCTCAGTGACTTCGGAGAAAAGTTTCAGTATGTTAAGCTCCATATTTCGGAAAAAAATTTTTTTTGACTAATCCCCCTAAAAGTGATATGGAAATTCTCTTTCCTCCAATTATGAAGATACATCATTGGTGTCTTCGAGAAAGTTGTAGAAAAAGTTTCTACGAAAAATTTTGCTATATAAACTTTATTTCTATCTGCTATAGAAGTCGAGATATGGGTCGTTATCTATGAACGACCACCAAAAAACAGGTTTTTCACGATACTTTCGTCAATATATTTTTTTAAATTTTTCAAATATTCTACAAAGATTTCCGTCGCGATAAAAACATGAACCTTTCGAAGACAGTTTCTTCTTATTTTCAATATTGACGAAGTTATTGACGATTTTTTGTTCAAAAATGAGCATTTTGACATTAACTGCATACATGTAGGGGCAAAATGGGGCAGAATTTTAATTAGGAGATTGAAAGTATAACTCAAGCACTTTCCGTAAGTACCGTATGGATATGTTTTCTTCTTCTTCTCGTTATATATAAATAATGAATTGGTCTCTATTCCGCATAACTAAGAAACGGCTGGGTTCAAATTTCTTCATCACAATTTCCGATGGGTTTACATAATATTTTCTTATGTAAAAGTCACGACTAAAGCTGAAAAAATATAAAAAATTCAAATTAGAATTTGTATGGGTATTTTGTATGGGCACATCACAACACGCATTCTCATCTACTGTGCAAGACAACGTCTGCCGGGTCATCTAGTTCATGATAATAACACTTACGCCAGACCTATGTCTTGTCTTAATGTCCAAATTTTGAAAATCATTATCGAATCGACGAATATTTTACAGAGAAATACCAATATATCGGGATATTGGTATTTCCAGAGAATTCTGAATGAACTGAAATTTTTGGAACACTTTTCTGTTGACCTGTTTTGCAATATTGTGATGTTTTAGACGTAGCAAACTGGCTTTTTATGATTCCGGGATATTTCGAAAAGTAAATAGGTAAAACAAGTACCTTCGAATTGTTTACATTAAATTATATTTAAGCTTATGATGTTTGAGCCGTCATTAACCATAGCTTCCATTCAATAAAGAATACTGATTTACCCGATACTGCAGTTCCTCTCATCAACATTCCTGGCTGTATGGTGATTTCTAAAATAATACAATTTGCCCAAATACACTGGGGTCGCTTTTTACGTGACTTTTTGATGATTTTTTTTTAATTACGCGTTGTTTCTTCCCGCGGAATTTGAAATTCATGTCAGTTCTGTAAAACATCCATCCATAATCATTTAGAAAATTTTGTATTTGGCTAAATCATAGGTCTGGCGTAAGTGTAAAGACTAAAGATGACCATGCAGACGATGTCCTGCACAGTAGGCGAGAATGCGTGTTGTGATCTACCTTTTTAAAATTTCCATACAAATTTTATTTTCAATTTTTCATATTTTTTTCCAATTTTCGAGATTTTTACATGAGAAAATATTCGGTAAATCCGTCGGACATGTTGATAAGCAAATTTGCCGAAGAAATGAAGAAAATCTATCCAGCCGTTTCTTAGTTATGCACAATACAGACCAATTCATTTTTATATATAACAAGAAGAAGAAGAAATAGATGTTCATACGGCACTTATGTCAAGCTATGTCACATATATGTTGCAATGCAACCATTAGTGCATGAGTTATACTTTCCATCACCTAAATAAAATTCTGCCCCATTTTGCCCCTACATGTATGCAGTTAATGTCAAAATGCTCATTTTTGAACCGAAAATCGTCAATAACTTCGTCAATATTGAAAATAAGAAGAAACTGTCTTCGAAAGGTTCATGTTTTTTATCGCGACGGAGATCTTTGTAGAACATTTGAAAAATCTAAAAAATATATTGACGAAAGTATCGTGAAAACCAGATTTTGGTGGTCGTTCATAAACAACGACCCATATCTCGACTTCTATAGCAGATAGAAATAAAGTTTATATAGCAAAATTTTTCGTAGAAACTTTTTCTACAACTTTCTCGAAAACACCAATGATGTATCTTTATAATTGGAGGAAAGAGAATTTCCATCTCACTTTTAGGGGGATTAGTCAAAAAAATTTTTTTTCTAAAATATGGAGCTTAACATACTGAAACTTTTCTCCGAAGTCACTGAGACTCTAAAATCAACTTTTCATGGCCAAATCATTTTCGATCACGAATTCCTGGGTTAGAAAACACTGTGGGGCGGTTACCCTCCAATACCTTTTTCGAACTAAATCTATCACATGTTGTGCATATGTATAATCGAGTTTCAGACATAGTAACATTTTAGGTCCGGCATTTGTATGATGGCCCGCCACTGTGCGTCCTGCTGGTAATGACGGCTTCCTAGTTCTTGGGTACCTTCCAGCGAAATGGAGTGGTATCAATAATAGACGTTATATTCAGCAGTTCAAGTTTGGCCTGTGACCTACAGGGTTGACGATGATTACACCCATAGTGACCATTTGGTTTTTCAGTACATGATAATTAAGCAGCGATGCATGGAGAGGAAGCTGAGGAGCTACTCCTACAAACCGAGCTCTTGGAAGGTCGCCCACTTTGACAGTTGGTCCTTCAATGAAGCTATGAGTCTGAAGCAAAACACGGGAAGTTTTAGCGTTGTCAAACTGGTTGCGGTTCTATCACGAGCGATATTCTGTGCGCGTGCTACCAGGATCGTCACCAAACCGCCATCGTTGTCTGCCACATCGCCGACCAGGTGCTCTACGTAGTACTGCCGCCACCGTAATATTGCCGTAAATTCTGCCATATCTCCAGGCTCGGTATAACACTGAAGCTGGGAGTGATAAAATTAGCCAGGTCGTTAACGGAGGTTCCAAAGAGTGATGGTTGCTTCGGTGGCAAGGGGGCGGCAGTAGGTGGTACCCACACACCCCCAAGTGGTGCACATGTGGTGCAAACGAATGGGAGCTGGGGTTATTACACGTAATACCCCCACAGAGTGAGGGACCGAAAGTATTTTTTTTTCTTCCTAAGCAATGGAGGGGGAATCTGCTCAACAGACATCCTGGGTTGTCCAGGAAGTGCGGGGTTAGGGGCCACCTCCAACAGCAAACGAGGGAGGCAGGACTGCATCCCCGACCCGCTAAACCGTTTCCATTGCTGCCAAGCCCATCGTCCCTTCGGTACAACCAGAAAGTAATGCTTCAAAGGAGGGCAGTGCATAACGCACCCTCGAGGTTAGCTGCGTGTCCTTGCAGCACCGAACATCGTGACTCGCTTTTTTAGAAGAACACCATGGTATCGTGCCAGCGCATTGCCAGCTTTCCAGGTGGCCTTACCTATGTCCTCGGAAGGTGGGAAGGGTCGACTTCGCGCCTGCTTCCCTCTGTACGACTGGTATCAAGAATGGTGATGCCGCGTGCACCTCAAATTGACCTCTCTGCGATAGGGCCTATTCGCACGCACATAGAGGGACTTGCCGACGCGGTGCCTACGCCTGCCCCAGCCTTGATGAGGACCCCTTTCCGTCCTCGGGCTCGGAACCCGCCCGGTTGACCGACGCCGCGAAAGCGACGATACCATGTTGTTCTTCACGCGGCCACTTGTTCGATAAAAGGATCGAGTCCGACCACAGGGCACCGGTATGACCCATGAAACCGACTCTGAACCCTTGGACCACCTCTTATTTGCGCCTGAACTAGCCATTCCTCGAGTCCACGCGCCACCTTATGTGTAGCTCCGAGACGATTTGGACGATAGCCGATAAAACGGCGTTCCAGCCAACTTCATCTTTACACATCCTCCGGACTAGGTTGTCCGGGGTAGTGTCCAGACCACATGTGGCAAGCATGTGGTCACGGATTGTGCGAAAACGCGAGCACACGAACAACACGTGTTCCACCGTTTCCTCTAAACCTACGCACACCGGACAATCGGGCGAGGCCGAGTGTCCGAACCGGTGTAGGTACTGTCTGAAGCAACCATGGCCTGTAAGGACCTGGGTCAGGTGGAAAGTGATTTCCCCATGGCGCCCCTTGACCTACGTACCTATCTCCGGTATCAACCTATGTGTCCATTAGGGTGGCTCAAAAAACACTTTTTCAAAAAACCATAATACTCATTCAGTTCTCGTAGAATTAAATACAGAATGTTATGCTGAAAACCGCGAGAAGATTAGAGTTTATTACGCAAAGATATTAGCATTTTACTGGAGTGTTGTAGGGGTGAATTTATTTCTTTTCAAAGGTAAAAGAAACGAAATTTGCTCAAACCCCACTTCAGAGAAATGGTAATAACTTCGCCGGGCAAACTCTAATCTTCTCGCGGTTTTCTGCATAATATTCTGTATTAAATTCTTCACGATCTGAATGAGTATCATAGTTCTTCATCGTAAGTTGTGCCGTCCAACTGCAATTCACTGTTTTTGGATGTTTCTGCATACATTTTTGCATATAAACTTCCAACGAGTTTAGCACCACCCAAACGTTGACCGATTAGGCTGAAATTTTATCCAGAGCATCAGGGCATCAAATAGAACCGAATAAGAGGGCGGCCCATCAAAAAAATTGAAAAAAAGTTTTTGCCATACTAATTTGAGCCACCCTAGTGTCCATCTACCCTTAGTGGAACTGTCCCACGCACGCTGCCATTTGACCATTGAGGCCAACCTGACAGTCCTACGGATGCCTCTCGTGCCGCGCATTTCGAAGTCTTGTCTTCAATGATAACGATGTCAATAGGCATCATACCGGTGATGACGCAAAGTGCATCGTGCGGCAACTCTTAGACACATGAGCCTATACGTACTTTCTAACTTCGTTCTGTAGCAGTTAATACGCAGGGCCGTGCCCCAAGCTGGCCCCCCATACCTCAGTATGGACAGAGCAACGCTAGCCGGACCGAACGTATGGATGAGCAAATAAGTAAACCTCGCATGGTACGCGTGGTCGGTAGTGTTAGAATGAATGAAGTCTGGTGAGGCCTGGCAGGAGTGTCGGGGGCAGATATCTCTGCGGCACCTCAGAATTAGGGGACATGAAAGTCTTGCTGTGCCTGGCAGGAGTATCGGGGGTTAATGCTCCTGCAGCACTCCAGAAACTGGAGACGTGTAAGGGTCTGCTTCGACCGGCATAGGATTCACCAACCTATGGTCGCCTCCGGCTTGGTAGACAAGTGGTGCCACCCTGTTGCAGGACCATACTGAATGTGGACTGTCTGTGTTGTGAGATGGCAGTATGGGGTACCTCCTGCTGGGTACCTGCAAGATTCTTACTGTCCATCGAGCGGCATAGGCAGGTGAGTGTTGGCTCATGTGGTGCCAGTGTGTCTTGTGCACATGTGGTGCATGCGGAGTACTAGGAGAGTTGAGGCGCATACGTGCACTTGTAATAATAATAATTGTAATAATAATAATCGCACTTGTGTACGTCTTTTAGGGGGCGCAATGCCCAATAGCTATATCCCGAAGTATTGCTTAATTGCGGGCCAGGGGAATGACTGGAGAGGAAGGAGTTGATTTTAGTGGGTCGGGAGTGGTGATTCCATCCCACAATGCCTGGGTACGCCTCCCCAGGTGTCTGGTCGCAGATTTCCTTTACCTTCACAAAAAAGACATGTCAGACTGTGGCACGTGGCCCTTGTGTCTCGTTCGCCTTCGTGTGATGTTGCAGTCACCCATGATGCATTCTTCTCCTCCACTTACTGCTCACATTATACCTACCAGTCGTTTCTCTAGTCCGGGGACACCGTGCCTAGTCACAGCGGTTGCGGTGCTACCAATAGCGGATCGAATAATATCTCCAGCCACCCTCAAGAGAAGCTGCGTCTAACTGCCCTTCCGTTGGGAGTGTTCGGACGTTCGACATAAAGAAAAAAATTGTTTCCAAATCCAAAACTAAATGCGCTCGCGTTTTCAAGGGCACCCCCTTTAAAACAGAAGCCACGCACAACTGTAATTTTTTTTATGATTCCACTAATGCTGCGACGCAGCAAAGCCGGAATAATAACAATGACAGTTGGGCGTGACTCCTGTTTTGAATGGGGTGCCGTTGAAAAGGCGAGTGCATTTAATTTTGGATTCCGTGAGGATTGTCTTTAAGTTACTTTTTAAATTCATGAAACGGAAAGCTTATTTCATCTGAACATACAGATATTTAATTACACATTATTTCTTTAATTTACAAAATTATTTCGCATTGAAATGGCAACAGCTACTATTTTGTAGGTTTGAATTGCTAAAATTATCATTTATCTTGAGAATTTTTTGTAATCCAAGGCATGAACGAAGTGACACGACTATACACTCCGGGGTATTGACCCTTTCCACATCCTATACCCCACGAGACGATACCGACTTGCGTCCATCTTCCGTTGTTCACCATCAGAGGTCCTCCAGAATCTCCCTACAATTTCAAGTAGTATCTATAGAATGAAACAAGTTTGAGGCTGTGAATCAATACTCACGCTGCATGAATCCTTGGCCGCCTGTCCAGCACACAGCATCGATTCAATTATGCCTCCAGGGGCTGCGGCACCGTATTTCCTGCTACAATCGGTGTTTGCCCAGATAGGAAGATTCACTTCCTGCAATATCGATGGTTGAGGCCCATCTGTGAAGCGGAATGTTTTATTAGATCTATTTCATTTGCCAAACTCTATATTCGGTCATACTTTCTTGAAGGCTTCCCCAGCCGATAACAGTTGCCGTGATTCCTCTCGAGAACGTATCACTACCTGTGGGTAGGCATATTGGCCTGACCGACTTCGTAAATTGAACCGGTTGATCCATAGTCAATACTGCCACGTCGTTATACTAAAAGTTTTCAAAATATCAAGAAAACCGACAGTTATTCATATTTTGGAAATATATGTTCACTTAACTGACCAATGTTCGTGAATCGAACCCGCGATGTCGCACCAGTCGCTTGACGCGTCGTTCGATGTGTTGTACCTCGGAGGTAATTCGAATATTGTGGTCGCCCAGCTTCACAGACAATCGAGATACATCGAGCGAAGTCATGCTGGAATGTAAATGATACTCATTAGTATTAGGAGATTAATCTCAACTCTTGTTGTAATATTTCCGGTTTTATAACGATTTTGTAGGGCATGTTATACTCGGTAAGAGTTCTACAAAAGCACAATAAAACATATAATGTTAGTAAGGAGCAATGTTGAACCTACTGAGCGACGCAGTGAGCTGCCGTTAAAATGTGAATGTTGTCGATTAGAGATCCACCACAAAATTGTCTTCCATTGTTGAACAATGCAGCTATCCAGGGCCATTCGTTTGGATCCGCATTGTGACCACCGACGATTCGTTCTGTATCCTAGTGATGGAAAAATTAGTTAGCATTAATATACATTCTGGGAGGGAAACAGTTTGTAATATTGTCGTCTTTGTAAAACTATGGAGGCCTCGCATCAATATGGTGTAGAGAACTTTCACCACAATGGACTCGCATAACCGATATCGGAAACTAGAGAATGTATATTGCATTCTATGCAATAAGTATGTAAGAGGTGCGTACAAATAAAAATGTATAAAAATGTTCTATGTGAGGGGTGTATTATAACCGGCAAGAGCGACTGAGGTAGACGGAACCGAATGGAGAATACTCGCGGAGGAACGATTAGTTAATTAAGTTATAATAATACTTGGAGGGTTTCGGAGCTGTTGTAAATGAGATGTTACTCGCTTGGTGGTTCGTGTTGAAAGAGGCCGACAGTCGCCGGACCATTTATTAGAACGGTATCGGTCATTACCGTTCGCTATAAATTATGTTGCCATAAAATACACGGAATGTACATTTAAATCATTTTAAGGTACACATCAATCCTTCCCTTTTTCGAGACTTTCGATAGTCTAGAAGACTTGAGAAGGAAACGTAACTTTCAAATATTTACCAAACAATTATTCGATCACATCTGATATAATTTCTTCTTTTCGAATACCTTGGCAGGCCATCGAGCGCCAAATTCGATTTACTTATTCTTCTTTCGATGCGGCTTGACCGGCGACTGGAACCTCCACAATGCTCACTCCGAGAATCCCCGGAAGGGCTTTTCGCTGACTCATCATCGACACGCGTTCTTCGTTGTGGTAATGGATCGGGATCATCGACATAGGGATCGACATGTACCATCATCGATTGACATCTCCGGACGCGCGCATCGCCAAAGGCCTTCATTTGACTTCGGAGTACCGTGGCCGTCATTCCGCCTCCAACTGTAGTCACAATCCACCAATTACCAAACCCGAAAACTTTCTTGTGCTCCGGTACTTTAATTTCAAAAGGGGAAAATCTATCCGTCGACAATCGCCGCTATCAATCCCACTTCTCCGGGAAAACCCCGTCGGAAATGTTCCGATAGCTACCACCTGCTCTGCAACCAGTCTAAACTTTTTGTACCGCTGCTGTTTAAATCGCGCTCCGCCCCGGAGGCAAAACTGCACACTGCACAATCTATCCGGCAGTCGCCCGGGGAACAGCACTTTTTTTTCTCACACGTGCAATTTTCGTAGATTTTCCTCGTCGCCAATATTATAACCAGCAAGAGCGACTGAGGTAGACGGAACCGAATGGATATATACTCGCGGAGGAACGATTAGTTAATTAAGTTATAATAATACTTGAAGGGTTTCGGAGCTGTTGTAAATGAGATGTTACTCGCTTGGTGGTTCGTGTTGAAAGAGGCCGACAGTCGCCGGACCATTTATTAGAACGGTATCGGTCATTACCGTTCGCTATAAATTATGTTGCCATAAAATACACGGAATGTACACTTAAATCATTTTAAGGTACACATCAGGGTGGTGTTTAAATGCATAAAACAAATAGTTTACCTCACAACTTTTATTAATTTTTAGTTTATAGTTTACTGAAAATAATCACGTTAACCTTTTACATCAAATGCTTAGGTGAGGTCAAGGAAGCAATTTTGAATGTACTATAAGGCCGTGAATCGCATATCTGTCCCATCTTTGCTGGGTTTCCTATTAATATAGGACAAATATGCGATTCACGGCAGTATCACTGTTTCAATTCTCTATCATTTCGTCATATGTCCTTACACATGTCAGTCTGTGGCACGTGGCCCTTACGTGAACGGTTTAACTTTTAATAGAACTTCCGTGTGTTATTAGAGCGTTACAGTTGCTCCGCCTCTTCACGGTCTCGATCTTCCGCTGGCGCTTTTTCCTCCGGAAATCGAGTTTTATCTGTCCCGCGCCCGTTCGTTTCGTGCCTCGTTTGCTTTCGTGTGGTGTTGCAGCCATCTTGCCCATACTGCATTCTTCTCCTACACTAACTGCTCACATTCGCCGTCGTACCACAGACAAACAGACATAATGGACGAGAGTTTTCCATCGTTCACTGATTTACTGGTCAATTTAAATAATCATTAGTTGGCCAATCGGTCACTCGTGGCTCGCGCATCTGATTTGCTCGTGTTTGTCATTTGTTCACTACCGCCATCTGGTTCGTGATTTGCTCAACTGAGTGAAATCAAGAGATGTCGTTAGTGTTTGAGCGACGATGAATTTGATGAGTGATTGTTCAATGTGTTTTTTTTTTTCATGTATTTATTTGGTAGGCACTCTGTGTTCTTAACCGCTACTGTGCCCTGATCTACTATGGTATTCTGCTGTACAGAATCCACACAGAATCTATTTTTAGATATTCATTATTCGTTATTGTTGTCGTTGCCAGTTCATCTTCTCTCGTGAGTCCATTGTGTCCGTTTGTCCATGTCGTGTATCCAACTATCGTTGCATTGTTCGGTTGCCATTTAATCCGGGTAACGTTGGAGGAATGCCTCCGAGAAGAACAAGTTGGCAGTCGCCATCAGGCAGCCGTGACGGTAAGGCACGTCTCCCAAAACGCCACCGTATGGGCTGCAAATCCGGCGACTGACGAGGGTTTAGTGAAGGGGCTGGGTGTTTAATGTGTTATGTCATGCCATTCGTTTCTCTGATCCGGGGGCACCATGCCAAGTGCGGATCGAATATCTCTCCGGTCATCCTCCAGGGAAGCAACACGTAGCTGCTCTTCTGTTAGGAGTTTACAGGTTCGCGCCTGGTGGCTGAACGCCATGCATTGGAAGGATCGCTCCATCTGTTTGTTAACTCGAGAAAATAGTCTCAACGGACACACCGGCCATCCGACTTTTACCTTGCCCGCCTCCACCATATCTTTGGCGCACTCAGCGAACTGGACTATCGACTCATTATTTCACCTTCAATGCTTCTTATACGCAGTTACCTTCCCGAGTATTCAAGCGTCGATGGGCGTGTGGCCTACATACCGGCCTCCCGACCCCGATGTCCATGGTTAGAACCCAGTCTCCGCACTTTATGAGATTCCTTGTGGCAAATTTTCATAAGACGTTTGATTGAAAATCATACGTCCATTTTCCTCAGTGCAATAATCGTATCGCTGCTACTTGTGTACCGGTGTCAGGCCATTAGGCCGAATGGTCATTAGGCCGAATGACCATTATGCTGAATGAGAAGTAAGAAGGGGACTTGTGGGGGACCAGAGCTCTGTTGGGCGCTCCTATCCTATCAAGTCCCTATCTCACGCTTCCACGGGTCGTTCGATGACAAAAGACCGCCAGCTAAGGGTTGTGTACTTAGCTGGTAGTGCAGCCTGGGCACTGTTGTCCTTCTGACATCAGCTAGAGTGAGAAGGTACGCCTCGAGCGTCTGTTCACCAGGAGGTGCGGCTCAAACAGCGTCTGCCTGGTACCCAGCGGCTGATTATCGAAATGCTGTATCGCGTCAGCTATACCTAAGGTGGCAGCCCCATCATCGCGATGTAGGTAACGCGACCCCGGTAAGGTAGCTTACTGAAGCCTCTCAACCGAAAAATGGAGATAGAAGAAAAAGAGAACGTTATTTTTGGCAACCGACCCGGCAACGAAATAACGACTATGATTGGAAACTCGGTACCTGGAATGTCAGGACCCTAAATGAACCTGGACGAGTGAGCCTTCTGGCTCGTGAACTGCAGAAGGTTGGAGTGAACGTGGCTGCTATTCAAGAAGTCCGATGGCCTAGATCCGGAGAACGTGAATTCCGAGCCGTGGACCCCACGACCAACACTGCATTCAAGTATAACATCTGTCACAGCGGCGGTGAAAAAGCAGGGCATGGAGTTGGTTTCGTAGTGATGGGCAAGCAGATGAAGCGAGTGATGCGGTGGAAACCCATTAGCGAACGATTCTGTGTGTTGAGGATACGGGGCCAATTCTTCAATTACAGCCTAATCAACGCTTACGCACCGACAAACGATAAATCCGACGACGTGAAGGACACGTTTTATGAATGTCTTGATAAAGCCTATGGAGAGTGCCCAAAGCATGACGTGAAAATTGTTATCGGAGACGCTAACGCTCAGGTCGGTAGAGAGGACTTTTTCCGTCCCATAATCGGTAGGGAGACCCTTTACTCCGCTACCAATGACAACGGCCTACGGCTAGTAAATTTTGCTGCTGCCAGAGGGATGGCCATCAGTAGCACCTACTTTGCACGAAAGAACATCCGAAAGCACACCAGGATACACCCAAATGGTGAAACTTGCAACCAGATAGACCATGTTCTGGTGGATGGGCGCCATTTCTCGGATGTTATTGATGTGCGGACATTCAGAGGCCCCAACATTGACTTCTGATCACTACCTCGTTGTCAGTAAAATTCGATCACGGTTGTCAACTGTATCGAACGAAAGATCACAGCGAACGATACGTTACAATATCCAGCGATTGTCGGCGGAAGGAGTATCGGCTGAGTACCGCCAGAAGCTCGACGAACGGATAAGTGCAATCAACGTTAGCGACAACATCAACGATCTATGGGAGTCGATCCATGGAGCGGTTAGCACAGCAGCACGACAAGTGGTAGGCACTGCACAGAGGCGACATAGGACGGGTTGGTTCGATGTGGAGTTTTTAGAGAGTGACAGACGAGAAGAACGTTGCCAGAAGCCGGATGTTGGTGTCGGGTACCCGATCGAATAGAGATCGGTACAATGAAGCAAGAGCAGCCGAAAAACGAACCCACCGCAGGAAGAAAAAATAGTACGACGAACAAGTGATTAGTGAAGCGCAGGAAAAATGGAGCAGAATGATATGCGGAGGTTTTATGAGTCTGTCAATGGCGTGCGGAGAAAGACAGCGCCATCTCCCGTCATGTGCAACGACCAACAAGAGAATTTGCTGACAGATGAAACTGAAGTGGTTGCCAGGTGGAAGCAACACTTCGAGACTTTGTTGAATGGAGGAAGTGACGGTGCATCGGTGAACAGAATAAATATTAGCGACGATGGACAAGCTGTGGAGTCATTCAGTGAAACGGAATGAATTATGGAAAATTATGGTTGAACATGGTTTTCCGGCGAAACTGATACAGCTGATTCGTATAACGTTGGACGGATCGAAATCAAGTGTAAGGGTTGCGGATGAAATATCGACGTCATTTGTTACCTTAGATGGATTAAACCAGGGTGATGCACTCTCGAATCTACTGTTCAATATAGCGCTCGAGGGAGCGATTAGGAGAGCTGGTGCAAAGAAGCGGTACCATTATCACAAAATCGCATATGCTCCTGGGATTTGCGGTCGATATCGATATGATTAGGATTGATCGACGTGCCTGGGAGAGGTTTTTGATCCTTTTAAGAGGAGGACAGCGAGGATTGGACTTACGATCAATACCAGCAAAACGAAGTACATGGTCGCTGGCAATCAACGTGGGTTCATTAGTGGTGGTGGTTGCGAAATGGTGCTGGATGGTGAAAAGTTTGAAGTGGTAGAAGAATTTGTGTATCTTGAAACATTAGTGACGTGCGATAATGATGTTACCCGCGAGGTGAAAAGGCGTATTTCAGCTACAAATAGGGCTTAATCCGGTCTTCGAAACCAGCTTAAGTCCCGTAGTTTGCAAACGAAAGCAAAACTCGCGCTGTATACTACTCTGATTCTTCCGGTGGCTTTATACGGCCATGAAACATGGACGTTAAATGAGGCTGATCGGAGAGCTTTCGGAGGGTTTGAGCGTGAGGTGCTGGCGGCGTCGCATGAATCACGAATTGTACCAGGTGTATAAAGGGCTATTAAGCTTATACAACACGGAAATAAAGTTTTTCCTTCCTTTTTCTTCCTTCTTGCTTTTTCCTTCTTTCATATTCCTTATTTCAGTATTCAAGCCGAGTACTAGAAATATATTAGATGTCTTTATTCACTTATGAATAGAATATCAACGTTTTATCTTAAGAACAAGTTTTTGGCTTACAAACAAATTTTTGATCAGCCATGTTGTATGCTGTGCCAATATGGACTGGTTGATGCAAAACCAGGAAGAAGGTATATCAGAGGATCCGAAATAAAATTTTGAATATGGTTCTGTATAAACTTTATGGAATTTCTAATATTGAGACATTGCAACAAATGTACTATAAAATAATTTCTAATTTTAGGCAAAAATCGTTGCCATCTTCTATCTATCGCAACAATTACAGAGTATCGATTACCTGGAAACCCTGGAATTATCAGGGAATTATTGTCAACCTGGAAAATCAGAGAACCCTCGGAGCAATCAGGAAAACCGGCGAGAGACAAAGTGAACATGTTGTATTCATATCGTTTGTTCTAAGTGGTTCTAAGGTTCAAATGAGGAATCGAAAATACCATGCCCTAATGCATTAATAAATAGGGCATATGCGATAGGGCAATGAGCTACAGACAAGCTGTCAAACAACTCGCTTCACAACTGACCAAGAAGCAGTCCATAAGGTTTTTGTCGTTTAATATACTTTTTTTTCAAACGCAGAAGAAGGACAGAATTGGTTTCTGGTGGACTTGAACGCTGGAGAAGTTTATTTATTTATTTATTTATTTAAATACCTGTTAGACCAAATGGTCGGGGTTCAGCCAAACCGCACCAAGCGGCTTTTTGACTGACTTGTAATATTTTGTTCGCACAAGAAACACGGGAATCATTTCATATCAACTCATACGTATATTTGATGTACGATATCCTCAGTTATGAGGTTGGGGGATATTCGATACGATTTGCGATCAATTACATCCGCTAAACGAAAGTTTGGGCAGAAAAATGGGTGATTTTTTGTTGGCGCTTGGTGTGTTTTGGCACAACCCCGACCAAATGATCTGAGCAGAGACGGAAATGGTTGACATTTCTTTTTACCATTCATTCTTCCATGCAAAAAAGTATAAACAAAACCACGGCCACCGCAGCAGCCACGTCAGGCAGATGACAGTCAGCACAAGATTTTACTATAGTCTCTCCCCACGATTAATGTTTTCGTACAATAATTTCACAACGTATAACCGTTTTTGGTGGAAAAAATTCATTTCATTACTCCTTGCACTTGCACTCCTTCTAGGCTTTGCGCCACAGGTAATTAAACTCGATTATGTGCTGTTTGGGCTGCGCACGAGCCGAAACAAAAAATCTCCGCACGCCGGCACGACTCTAACGTAGCAGCAAACGTAGCAGCAGTTTGCTTCATCGGCATAAAAATGTCACGATGTCGCGCAAATTTTCTTGTTTGCAATCTGTTTCGGCTTATTTGGTGCATGAAATTTAACTGGATAAAATGTAAATATTCGCATAATCAGAGTGTTTTATTGTACATTTCCCAACACTGGATCTGAGCTACAGAACAATTTCGACAACCTAGAACATCTGCATCGAATTAATTTGGACTGCACAAAATACGCAAGGGGCTTGCAGGGACACGCTGGGTCGACTTCGGTTTTGAAATTCTTCTTAATCGTTTCGAAATTTTCTACATTTCAAATGACAGCATCCGTACTCCAGCTGATCTAGTAAAAAAAATAGGATCTCTAGAAAAATAACAAACTAGCAAACTACAGGAAACTAGGTATATGAGGTGAATAAAACAACTGAGAAAAATTGTGAAAATCGCTTAAAAGACGGGAACCTGCTGTTTGAAATCATTATTCTAATAATTTTATAGGTATCGTAGTATTCGACATGTTAACCAAAAACATGTACTTTCCAACATCCAGTTCAGTTTTCCCATAATACAATGCAAGTTCACTTGTTTATTTATTGAATAAAACGGATGAGATGCAATTTGCGTTAAAAGTTTAGTCACAAGTTGAATCATCGCATAAATATACCATGCGTCTCCATAAGCTTTTAAGCGTAATAACTATTTTAAGGCGTAATGAGTATTTTAACTTATCTGAACATGCAATCATGCAAACATGCAAGTGACTTCAACGCCGTAAAAGCGATGATCCCCTTCCTACTTTGTGACCAAATAGTCTCGGAATTTTCCCAATCAAACAACACATGAGTATCGCGAATACAAATTTACTGTCGACCAGTGTAATTATTGAAACGACCAATCAATATGTGATCCCTGTTGAGGGAAATATCCTGAATATTATCCCCAGTCATATAGGCTCTTCCCTTGCCTTCAACTTTCCCACCCCATACCAACCCTCATACAAACCTGAATCGGCCAATCCAAAACAGCCCAAACAATCGTTGGACTCCCAGAATATAGAACAGAATCGACAGAGTGCGGGGAAGCAAGTTTTTTAACCACTTTAATTATTACTACATTTAACCTAATTAAAACTTAGGTTATACAAGGAGCTGATCGTTGCAATCGAAGATCTGCTCGGGAGGGGAGCCCACAAGCGGGCGGGTGCCATACTGATCGGCATAGTGGTACTCTCTTTCCCACGACTTTTTTCAAAGATTTCAATAGGAAGGGATCACCTATGAAAAAAATGCTAGAACAAAAGTTATTTGGCATAGCTAAAATTTAACGAAACGAAAAAAAGTTTTTGATTGTAAATCAATAGTGACTTGACTGTTTTCAATAGTTTCCCTTTTTCACAAAATTGATTATATTAGCAGTCTAATGAAACCATAAAGTTATGCCAAATACTGCTTTTTGTTGTTGAAAAAATTCAATGAATGTTGAAAGGTGTAAAATTTAATGGAGCTCTACATCTACCATGGTCCATGGGAAAGAAATGGTTAAGGCTCTATAGAATTATTTCGCCAATCGCAAAAAATCGCAGCCCTTCAATCATTAAAACGACTTTTGTACAAACCAAAGGACCTACCGGATTGCCATTCTTGGCGCCGCATCCTACATTTACGGTATCGGCACTGCCACCACTGCCCGGACCACCCACTGGACTTGACGTAGTGACCTCAACTTGTGGCATTGGAGGATGTGTAGGGAGAGGCGGCGGCCAAACCATTGGTGGATTTGTGGGTTGATTGACTTCTGATGGCGGTCGCGGTTTCGTAGGCCATGTAGTACTGCTGCCCGGTCGGTTAGTTGGCCTTGTAGTTGGTTTCGTCGTAGCTTCGGTTACCTGCGAAGCAACGGTTGACGTGAAGGAAGGTGGATGGGTGGCTGCGGTATGGTCAGGAGGATGAGTTGGGACCGGAGGGGGCCAGCTTGGATAGTTGTTGTCTTTCGGAGGTTTCTTCTGATTATCGCCGATGATTTCATTTCCACTGCCTACCACGGGTGGTGCAGCCGCTGATTCGGTGGATGTTTCCGTGGGTGGCAGCGGTGTTATTGGATTGGTACAACACACTCCAAATGCTTGTCTACCCTGATCGTTGAAGTAACTACAAGTATCGTAATTCCCCAATACCCACGATTCCCACACACTCAAATCTGGAACTTTGAAGTATGGATAGCATTTCCTGAATGACGTGCAAAAGCCAAGATGCCCTTTCGATGTTAAACAAGGGCTTCCGTCGCCAAGAGCCTGAGTCCATGTGGTAGTCTGTGCTCTGAGCCAAATGTGTCGCGGTTGCCTCGGCATAAGCTGACTAGCTGGAAGAAAATAGAAAAAAAAAACACAAAAGGGAAGGATTAAAACATTACCGAGCAGAACAAGCAATAAATCAACGTCGTGATTGAGTGAATCATTCGAAGACATCAATCTCATTTTGCCCAAGTAAAAAATGAAGTGCAAAAAACAAATTTGGGGTTCATTCACTCACCCGTACTGAGGCGTACGTCTGGAATGCTTCAGAATAAATTTGCATATCAAGCAGGGGCCTGTTGTTGTTCCCATTTGGCGGATTATTGGCATATGTGTGTTAAGTAGATTGAACGTTGCGGTTGGGATCATGAAACGATTGATCGAATGTCGTATTTAAAAATATCCCACAAAGGATTTGTCGCGTTCTTCGGACGAATGTGATCAAATTTGGGTTTTACCTCTATGAAATTACTCACTTGCCGCTGCTTTGCGGTTTATGATTGGAGTAAATAGATGCAAGTGTAAAGAATAGAATACCTGGGCCAAAGTAGCGTGTGATTCAAGAAATAGCTTTTCTGAACACTAAATAAATGAGGTTACTTGCAACACTTCCCACCCCATATCCTAATGGGGACGCGTAGAATGCGTTATGCTTCTAACTTCACCAAAAAAAGCGATTGGATTGATTCAGAAGAATGAAAAACATGCTGGTTGTAAATTACCCCACATGTGGGGTAACTTGCAACACACGCTCAGACTTCAAGTTTACAGCTCCGAGGTGAGCCAGCCTAGGGCTAAAAAGATACAAAACAAGTTTACATCTAATAACTTCAAATATTTCCAGCAATTGCTTTAGAACAAAGTTGTGTAACAAATAAGGTACCACGACACTCAAAAATAAGCACATCAGATTCTATGTTTTTTTGCGGTTTATGAATAATATTTTCTAATAATTTACGAATCGAGTAATGTTTCAAAACCACTCTCTCATGAAATGGTAACACCATTGCTATTTTAGTACTCTCGGTAGATACATTTTCATAGGCACAGGTACCGGTGATATTTTTGTAGTTTCGAGGCACATAACTACAAAAATATCAGTACAATCCAAGGTTATTGCCTTGTAAAATTCAATCAAATTTAATTGAATATCGAATGTTAATTCGTTTGATAAGATAAGCTGCAATTTTACACGTCGTTGAATTTTCAAATTTATTTGCTGTGCAAAATTGGTAGAAACTTTTACAACCACCGGTTGGGTGTATGTCTGAAACTCGATT
This sequence comes from Armigeres subalbatus, assembly GCF_024139115.2. Lineage (NCBI taxonomy): Eukaryota > Metazoa > Arthropoda > Insecta > Diptera > Culicidae > Armigeres > Armigeres subalbatus. The sequence goes on from NC_085140.1 coordinate 278,790,782, forward strand.
TGCGCAATTGTACAGCATGTAAAAGATTTAGTTCGAAAAATGTATTGGAGGGTAACCATTTCCTTCGGTGGGGTTTGATCCCACGAAACCAGTACACTATACAGGTGCTTCCCCTACTAACTACGAAGGACCTGCATCGTCATCCGCAGCTCAGAGGGACGAAAATCTTCAAACATTGCAATAAATTTAGGGTAAAATGCCCAATAGTGGAACCCCTAGTAGCGGTATTTTGCTCTTCCTGTCATAAGGAGTAGACATTTTCAACATATTATTATATCTGCTTGATATCTAATAGCAAGTTCTGCATCTCATCTTCACGATACATACATAAAACACTCAAATACACGACGTTTTTCGTTGAAATTAACATTTTAAACTTGCTTCCCTATAGTCGACACTTCTTTTGATTTTCATGTTCCGTTTCGGGACGTTCTTCCCCCCAAAAAATGTTTATAATGAACACTCTCGTGATTATTTTTTTTAAAGAATTGTAAAAAAAATCATCTAATTTTACTTTCCATAGCATTTCCAATGCATCTAATCCAATCATAGAACTGTAAGATAGGTTCTCCCGTTGGAATTTCATAGCAAAATGTTTACATTGTACTGTAGTAATGCAACAATTGTTAGAGGGTCCACTGTTTGTAGGGGGCACTATTGGGCACTTTACCCTACATTCCGCTTGAACAATCGCCGGAAAGTTGCAAAGTTGAAGTAAGCATTTCACTGTTGCAAGTTAACCCACCGTTCGATGCATTTTCTTTTAGGTTTTGTTGGTAAATTTGCACAACTTTTAACACGCAGTTTTGTTCATAAAGGGGAAGGTAGTCGGTGGTCGGCTTTTGCCCAATTGAACAAAGTGGTAACATTTGCATACCAATAGAAGCCTATAGGCATAAGATTTATTTTATATATTAGAAAAATTTCAATAATAATTTTGTTAGGTATGGATTTTATGCCGTTTAGAAAAAGGTGGTCGGTTGTCGGGACCCAAAAAATACCATTAAAAACGGAAAAATATGATCTGAAAACATCAAGATTTATTATGTAAATGGCAATGAGATTAATTACATTTCAATACATTATTGCGTTGCGTTGTAACGGAGCATTTCGTAGATTGCATACTGATAGCTGTCATAAATATTATTTATCTTTCTTGCTCCAATTGCTTACGGATTCCTATTTGGGAATTAATAGTAATCCAAAATGATGAAGCATGAAAGCTACCATTGCCGGCCACACCCATCTTCTCCGTTACTAGGGAAAGAAATGAAATGATGATATGACATATCTACTTAACGAGAGGCCAGCGAATCACCTGACGCCCTCATAGATGTCAAGGAGTTGGATGCTTGGTAGGGAATTTAGTTTAGGAATGAGGCATTCCACGGAGGCATGCCAGTCGATCCTGAGCGACCATTTCGAAAATATCTGAAACTTTGCATTTCATCTAAATCGTCATTTTTCGATATCAAATCTTCATATTGAGTCACGGCTAACTTTTCAAAATGGTGTATGTGAAAATGGTTCAAAAATATTTAAAAAGCTGCTCAACAAAAACGGAGTGTTCGATTGTTATGATTTTTTTCAGCAAAGTTAGACAACTAAATGATACCACTTGTCCTAAGACGAGTTTATACCATCCCATTGAATTCCACCACTTAATTGTATCTTGACAGATACGTATTTCGACCTCAACAGTAAGGCCGTCTTCAGTGTCTCGTACTTGACTCGACTCAAGTACGAGACACTGAAGACGGCCTTACTGTTGAGTCGAAACGTATCTGTCAGGATACAATTAAGTGGTGGAATTCAATGGGATTGTTTAAACTCGTCTTATGACAGGTGAAAACATTCCACTAAAAAGCTCAAAATAATTTTCTTAACTAAATGATAGTTCTTAAGAAAACGTGCACAGTAAAAACAAATTTTTTTTACCTTTAAAAATATCATTTTTGTCACAAAAACTCGAATATCTCAAAACCCTATCTTTTTACGAACGTAATTTTTTTTAGGGAAAACGGTCCATTATATTAGCTATCTACCATAAAAATTTGGTGATGGTAAACTAATAAACAAAAAAGTTATGACATTTCAAACATTCCACAATTTTCACATTTAGTAAAAAAAAAAATTTTCCGTGTAAGTTATTTCGAGAATTGCAGTTTGATGCAGATTTTATTGTTATGGGCTTTGCGTGATTTAAAGAAGTTGTTTTCATGATATTTTGATTTAATTATTCATAGCATCTATAAGAAACTTAGACACGATCCAGTGTTGTGATCAAAAGTATTTATAATGTCATAATTTTCATTGTACGTGACTGGCGAAAAATTCTTTTAATAGTTTTGAAACCTGTTGATAATAAGAAACATATCAGAAATGTTATTTTTAAGACAAAAGCTTCAAAAGATCTTATGGTAATTGTTTTGTTCAGTCAAGCAAATGACACCAAACTAGTCAGTAAAAACTTAAAAGTGATTTTGTTTTTTGGAATATATTGATCAACACGAGTAGCCGCTTTCTCAACTGTTGTAGGCCGTTTGATGGAAAAAAAGTGTTCAAAAGAGTTACGAAATCTCACCGAAAGCACCATAGATCAACTGAAAGCGACTGGTTATGCTCCAATGTCCACATTGAATACAAATTTACGCATTAACACGTCCTGTCGTCTAAACGTTGACAAAAGAGCAATCTGTATATCATCGGTTGAGCAGAGCGCAGGAAGTTCGAAAACGACAACAACTGAGGAATTGCCAGATGTACCGACAACAACTGAGGAATTACCAGAAGTATCAAGTGCTGAGAGCCTTGTCACCGTACCATCAGCGAAATCTGTTTCAACAAATCAATCGGAAGATGAGTGTATCCAAAAGGTCAACATCGAACGCTTTAACGAAGGCATAGCTGGGATAAAAGTGCCTCCGGTTAAAGGGAGTAAGATGGACTACGTTTATTACCCGGAGAAAAAATACCGTGAAATAAACGAAGCTGTACGAAGAAACCTCTTCAAATTAGGACCTGATGATGTGGAAAATACAGACTACGATGAGGTAATTATAAATATGAAAGAAAGGTTCTCGAATGCAGCCACGAGAAGGAAAGGAAAATTATTGATTTTGTCGATGCTGCCAAGTTCGTGGTCTATTCAGGATGCCATTGATGAGTTCAAAATCAATAGAAATACAGTAAAAGAGGCAAAACAATTGAAGAATAACTGTCTTTCAACCAAAAATACTAGGTCTAGTACTGCATTAACAGATGAGACAAAAGAAATAGTAGTTCAATATTTTGAAGATGATGAAGTAAGTCGAGCTATGCCTGGTCAAAAAGATTATGTATCAGTAAAAAAAGATGGAAAGCGTCAAGCAATTCAAAAACGATTAATGATGACGACTTTGAAAGAAGCGTACACACGTTTCAAGGAAATTCACGATAATATTAAAGTAGGTTTTTCCTCATTTGCAAGCCTTCGGCCAAGGCAATGCAAGCTTCTTTCCAATTCAGGAACACATAATGTGTGTGTGCACAACCCATGAGAATATTAATCTTATTTTACATAGTTTGAAAAGAATCAATTTAACAAAGGATATTAAAATGTTAACTGGTAGTCTTTTGTGTGAAAATACAACATCAAATTGCTATCTACGATCTTGTTCGGATTGTCCAGGTTCTTCATCATTGGAAAATACTTTATTCGCTGAGTTTGAAGAAAAATATATTGATCAGTTATCATTTGAGCAATGGGTGAACACGAATATAGGTGTGACCTAGAAACTATTGTAAAACCTTTAGATGAGTTTGTGTAATTTTTTTTGCTTGAAATTAGAAAGTTTAATCCCTCACGATTTCATTAAAACAGAACAATCCAGCTTTTTAACCCTTATGCGGCCGACGGGGTACCCGTGTTCCTTTTTCAAATTCAAGTGGTGATATTTCAATGAATTTTTATAGCTGAAAGCTGAAACTCGGTGACATCTAAGAACTCCATAAAATGTAGCATCTGTGAGAAAATCACGTTGATACAGTGAGAAGGGACGTGGGGAGGGGCATCTGATTTTTTTTACCACGTGGATGGCCGACAGGGTACCCGTGTTCCCATAAATTGATATTTTCATAACTTTAACAATTTTCAACCGATTTAGATAATTTTGACAGTTTTGGAAACAGAAACTCATATACTTTTTGCCCATTGTCAAGGTTTACAGCTTTTGTTTATGGTTATACAAGAAATCGTTGAAGTAACGCTTAAGAGTCTACACACGTAACCGAAGGACTATCAACCAGATTCAAATATATTACATGCTCATTGCGCTTCTTAGAATAGTCGGTGTTCACAGTATATATTCTGGGGCTCTGAAAACCCCTGGAGTAAGGCCTAAGTCATCCAAAAAATCCCTGGAATAAGATCTTATGGTCTACAAACGTAACCAAAGGTCTATCGTGTAAATTCAAAAACGGTACATGCTCTTTATGGTGCTTAGCAAATAATGCTTTCACAGTATATGTTCCGGGTCATTTGCATTCCAAGTAGTTCTTGTTGCTGTCATTGATTCCAGGTGGTCTACGAACTCCATACAGTCAAGGTCTTCGGATCAATCTCCGTAATGGAGGCAGTTAACGAAGAATAAACAAGTTGCGTGACCCCTTCTTGGTATATGTTTGTATTCTAAGTAGTTCTTATTGTTATCGTGGGCTCCAGGTAGTCTACGAACTCCACACAGTCAAGGTCTTCGAATCAATCTCCGTAATGGAGGCAGTTATCGAAGAATAAACAAGTTGTGTGACTCCTTCTTGGCATATGTTTGCATTCCAAGCAGTTCTGGTTGTTGTCATGGGCTCTAGGTAGTGTACGAACTCCATAGATTCAAGGCCGGTGGATCAACCTTCGTAATGGAGGCAGTCAATAAAGAATAAACAAGTTGTGTGACCCCTTCTTGGTATATGTTTGTATTTCATATAGTTGTTGTTGTTGTCGTGAGTTCCAGGTAGTCTACGAACTCCACACAGTCAAGGTCTTCGAATCAATCTCCGTAATGGAGGCGTTTATCGAAGAATAAACAAGTTGCGTGACCCCTTCTTGGTATATGTTTGTATTTCATGTAGTTCTTGTTGTTGTCGTGAGTTCCAGGTAGTCTACGAACTCCATACAGTTTAATGAAGGCAGTTATCGAAGAATAAACAAGTTGCGTGACCCCTTCTTGGTATATGTGTGTATTACAAGTAGTTCTTGTTGTTGTCGAGGACCCCAGGTAGTCTACGATCTCCATAGAGACAAGGTATGGGTTTCGACCTTGGTAACGGAGGCAGTTATTGAAGAATAAACAAGTTGTGTGACGCCTTCATGATATTTGTTTGTATTCTAAGTAGTTCTTGTTGTCATTGGTTCCAGGTAGTCTACGAACTCCATAGAGTCAAGGTCTGTGGATCAATCTTCGTAATGGAGGCAGTTATTGAATAATAAACAAGTTGTGTGACCCCTTCTTGGTATATGTTTGTATTCCATGTAGTTCTTGTTGTTGTCGTGAGTTCCAGGTAGTCTACGAACTCCATACAGTCAAGATCTTCGAATCAATCACCGTAATGGAGGCAGTTATCGAAGAATAAACAAGTTGCGTGACCCCTTCTTGGTGTATGTTTGTATTCCAAGTAGTTCTTGTTGCTGTCGTGGGCTCCAGCTAGTCTAAGAACTCTATAGAGTCAAGGTCGGTGGATCAACCTCCGTAACGGATGCAGTTATTGAAGAACAACTGGAAGGAACGGAAGGTAGCGGTTTTCCTCCAATACCTTTTCCGAACTTAATCTATCACATGTTGTGCATAGGCATAATCGAGTTTCAGACATAGTTATTAATTTCCACTCCGGGTGGCTCAATACCCGGAACATAGACAACTAACTTTGAATGTACTGAACTCGAAAGGCGATCTCTCTTCGCTTATGTGGTCGGGTTGGGATCTGACGATCAACTGGCACAATCTCACACAACCCTACTTCATCGAGCGCCGTTGGTGATGAAGCAAGTGTGTAGGATCTAATACTAAATACTCATCCTACGTGGTTGGCATTGTACAAAAACATATATGAGAGAGTTAGTTCTGAGAATGTATTGCGAGAGTTCGGCTACATGCCCGGTGCTGTGAATTTGGTTTCATCAGTACCCGCTAAGCTACGGAGGACGACGGAGGTCTTCGTAGCTTAGTAGGGAAAACACCTGTCTAGCGTACTGGTTTCGTGGAATCAAACCCCACCGAAGCTCTGTAGATCAATCTTCGTTATGGAGGCAGTTATCGAAGAATAAACAAGTTTTGTGACCCTGTCTTGGTATATGTTTGTATTCCAAGTAGTTCTTGTTGTGTCTTAATCTCCAGGTAGTCTATGAAATAGAGTCAAGGTCGATGGATCAACCTCCTTAATGGAGGCAGTTATTTGAAAATAAACAAGTTGTGAGACCCCTTCTTGGTATATGTTTGTATTTTATGGGGATTTCGACTGGATTAGTTGATAAGAAAATTATTTTGAGCTTTTTAGTGGAATGTTTTTACCTGTCATAATACGAGTTTAAACAATCCCATTGAATTCCACCACTTAATTGTATCTTGACAGATACGTATTTCGACCTCAACAGTAAGGCCGTCTTCAGTGTCTCGTACTTGACTCGACGAAGTCAAGTCAAGTACGAGACACTGAACCTGTTGAGGTCACGTATCTGTCAAGATCAATTAAGTGGAATTCAATGGGATTGTTTAAATGTCTTATGACAAATGAATAAATGCTAATTTTCAGAATTTTCGGCTTTCAGTCACATGAAAATGTTGATAATTTCAAATCATTGCCAACGTTTCGATCCGGGGGTTTGGATCTTCATCAGGGCTCGAAATTAATCAACCTGTCGATTGAAGTGTGGGTCACACGATGGATTGTCAGGTGGGTTGGGGTAAACTGCACTAGCTTCATTTGTCCCAGCACCATAAACAAGATGAGTGGGTGGTAAAGAACAGGATGGGCACTACACAGTAAGTCACTACGATACACTTCTACCATGACCAGCTGTTGCCAGTTGCTGAACTAACTGTATTTTAAGTAGTTGTTTTCATTGTCGTGGGCTCCGTGATGAAGGCAAGGCAAAATACGTGAATGGAATCCGTATTTTTTTGTCGAAGAGACTTACAAACTTATTAACAGGTACTCATAAATGATTCATAATAAGCTGCGCTGCAGGCAGTGAAAGTTATTTCATAAAAATCTTTAATGTTTGCGGCAAATTGGGTCGAAAACGTGATAAAATCGGGTTAGACAAAATCAGGGGTAGACAAAATCTGGGAGTGACAAAATCGGGTCAACCTCATCTGAGTGAATGTACGCATTCCTAGTACAGTAGCCGTTCGATAACTGCAAAATTTTTACTTTTCTAATGCCGTTCGATAACTGCAACGCACTCTAGACGTCAAACGGTTGTCAATCGACGTCAGATGCAATAAAAGTGCATCTAAATGTGCAGCGCAATGCAGCTGGCTTTGAGCCTGACATCGGCTTCAAGTTTAGCGGTCCGATAACTGCAAAACTGTTGCAACAATCGAATTGCAGTTAAAAAGCATTGCAGTTAAATGACTTACAGTTATCGAACGTCTGCTGTAGTTTTTGTTTTTGCCATGGTACTAGGTAGTCTATGAACTCCATATAGGAATGATCTGCAGATCAACCCACGAACGGAAGGCTATTGGTATATGTTTGTATTTCAAGTAGTTCAAGTTGTTGTCATTAGCTCTGGGTAGTTATTGAAAAATAAACAAGATGTGAAACCTCATCTTGATATATTAGCATTCCAAGTAGTTATTGTTGTCTTGTTGTTGTTGGTTCCAGGTAGTATACAAACTTCATTCATATCACTAATATGAAGTTGTCTATTCTTTGGAAATGCAAAATGTAAATAAATTGGAACGATACAACTTCACGCCGAGAACGTGAGGGAAAAACAGGCTAATATCGCAAAGATCATGTACCATATTAAAATTAGATTAAGGACACTCCTCACGGAATCCAAGTTTCAAAGTGCTCGCGTTTTCGGGGGCACACCAATCGATACGGAGGCGGCGCAAGGATTGACCTTAAAGACCCTCTAGATATTCGTGTAAGCCTAGAAGTCTTACTCCATAAATTTCTAGGATGATCATTAGCATATGCCATGAACGCATTTTAAGGCATGTACCAAATTGAAAACAGGCTGATATATCTCTGGTGTAGATCCTAATGCCTTACTTCAGGGTTTTTTTGGATGACCATGAACATTTGAAATGGGTGCATTCTATTCTACGTACCATAAAAGGCATGTATAACTATTCAAATAGGCCGAAAGAACTCTAATTATGCGTGAACTTCTTGAGGATTGTTCAAGTGTTTTCTTGGATACTCATGAACATATGCAATGAAAGCGGTATATTCTATGTACCACAAAGAGCATATGCCACTTTTGAAACAATCCGAAAGGTATCTGGTTGCGTGTGAAGATCCTAAGGCCTTTTCTAGCAATTTCTTGGAAGACCATAAACATATGCAATGGACGTATTCTATTCTATGTGTGATACATGTACCACTTCTGAAACAAGCCAAAAGGTCTCTGGGTACCCATGTAGATTTAAAGGCCTATTCCAGGGTTTTCTTGGATGACCATGAACCTATGCAATGGACACAATCGATTCTATGTACCACAAAGGGCATGTAACATTTTTGTAAAAATCTGATAGATCTTTGGTTACGCTTGTAGATCTTAAGGCCTTTTCCAGGGTTTCTTGGATAACCATGAACATATGCAATAAAGGCGTTATATTCTATGTACCACAAAGGGCATGTACCAGTTTTGAAACAATCTAAAAGATCTCTGGTTACGCGTGTAGATCTTAAGGCCTTTTCCAGGATTTTCTTGGATGACCATCAACATATGCAATGAATGCGCTCTTTTCAATGTACCACAAAGGGCATGCACCACTTTTAAAACAATCTAAAAGATCTCTGGTTACGCGTGTAGACCTGAAGGCCTTTTCCAGGGATTTCTTGGATGACAATGAACATATGCAATGAAGGCGCCTGAGGACTTATCCGAGAGATTTCTTCGATAGCGCAGAACATATGTAGTGATCACATTTGATTTCAAGATGCGCAAAGAGCATGTACCACTTTTGAGACAAGTCCATAAAACCATGGTTACGAGTGTAGACCTTAAGGCCTTACTCCAGAGATTTCTTGGATGACTCGGAACATGTACTGTGAACGCATTCTATGCTAAGTACCACAAAGAGCATGTACCGTATTTGAATTTGCATCATAGGCCTTTGGTTACGCGAGTAGATCTTTAGGCTTTACTCCAGAGATTTCTTGGATGACTAAGACCTCATTTCAGGGATTTTTGTATTACCCGAAGCATATACGGTGAACACCTTCAATTCTAAGAAGCGCAAAGAGCTTGTAGCATATTTGCAACTGTTTGAATGGCCTTTGGTTACGCGTGTAGACTGTTAAGCCTTACTTCAAAGATTTCTTGGATAACCATGAGCATAGGCACTAACTTCGACAATGGTCAAAAGCTTCCAGGCGGCCTTCCACGTGTGTTTTTTGTTGGCCGCATAAGGGTTAAAAATACGAAAATACATTACAAAATGGTGAATTTTTAGTCATTTGTGATTTTTCTGAAAGATACAGCTTTGTATTGTAAGATAATAATTAGGATAATATGATAGATCGAGTAGAGAGACTCATCGATCATTCCCTGCAAAAAAATATTCTGGTGCTGATATTAAATGTCAAATCTAAGATTATTTTTGTGATCTGTTAATTCATTTTTATTTATTTATACATATAATATACATAATATCGATGAATACATAAATATGGAATATCATAAAAACAACTTGTTTAACTCACGCAAGGCCCTTAACAATAAAATCAGCATCAAACTGCGATTCTTGAAAAAAAAAATACACGGAATTTTTTTCTGGTTTACTATGTGTGAAAATTGTGAAATGTTTGAAATGTCATAACTTTTTAGTTTATTAGTTTCCATCACCAATTTTTATGGTAGATAGCTAATATAATGGACCGTTTTCCCTAAAAAAATTACGTTCGTAAAAAGATAGGGTTTTGAGATATTTGAGTTTTTGTGACAGACAAAAATGATATTTTCTACAGCAAAAAAAAAATTTTTTTTAGGTTTACATTTTTTTAAGAAACACCATGTAGTTGTCTAACTTTGCTGAAAAAATCATAACAATCGAACATTCCGTTTTTGCTGTGCATCTCTTTGAATGCTTTTGAACCATTTTCACATACACCCTTTTGAAAAGTTAGTCGTGACTCAATAAAAAGATTTGATATCGAAAAATGACGATTTAGATGAAATTGAAAAACTGTGCAAAGTTTCAACTCAATAGAAAATCATGAATTAAAATTTTTGTTAAATTTTGATGCAGTTGCTTGGATGAGCGATTCCAAATGATATAAGTTTGAACAGACTTTGGGAGTGACCATTCTAAGAAATTTACTCCATTGATGATTTTTCTGGGATGGGACGAAGCAATTAAACTTGCCCTGGCTTATTAGCCTAAGTTTAAGCGTCATTGTTCGCTCTTTGAAACGAGAAAGAAAGTAAAATATATTAAATGCCCCTCCCCTAAATTTGTTTCCAAATGTTGTTCTTATTTATAAATAACGGAACACTGTAACTCCGATTTATTCTGTTGTGAACAATAATTTTTGCGAAATTGTCTGCTTAGTGAGTAAAACGATCCCTCTAAGGTGATCGAAGCATGTAGTATGAAAATGATGTTTAGTATAAAAAAACATTTTTACTCAGTTTTATTATTCGTAATAGGGTATCTGTTCCTATATCAATAACAATAAGGCAATGCGCACATGAAATGCATTGATTTCTCACCCAATAATCAAGAAACATGAGAATAATTATGCTCACCTCACGTAATTTTTAATTGAGAACAATTTGGCAACTTCAAAAATGAAATTATTATCACATTCTAGAAGTAGGGATACGGCAGGTATTTTCGTCTGTTCGTCATAGTCTCGAAAACCAATAAAAGAGACGTTTTTTTGTAAAACTCATACGTACCAAATCGTAAGCTCAGGAGAAACGTTCTGCTATAGTGGAGATCTAGCAAATGTACGTTGCTTTCGTTGGTTTTAGCCCCTACGACGATGGACGGAAATACCTGCCGTTTCCCTATTTAATAGCTTAAAAACATCATCACCATACCTATTTCAATAACATCCAAAAACAGTTAATCCTATGCTTGTACCTATATCAATAATACTGTTTCCAACATAAAATACGTACACTATTACTTGTGTGTATACGTAACGATATGATTGAAGCAACCCCGTGGCAAGACATGCTTTTCAGCGTAGCGAACATCTTCATGAATATGTCCAGCATACCTTTTGAAAAGTACTTCTCCCGAATCGTGCGTTTACAAGCAACTACATTTTATCCAAACTATTGTTGGCTACATATTTTCAAATTATTCAAAAATAATACCAGCTATTATGCGCATGTAAATATAATCCTAAAACATCTTTCTGCACACCATTTATTTCATTTCAATTTCACTATTGAATGTTGTTCGAATTGCATCCCGGACCATTTCAACTGTGATGCTCATCACAGTATAAACAATAATAATATCTTTTGTTTGATTCGGGCAGGAGAACAAGTTACGAAATATGATTTCGTGTAGCGTTTGATTTCACCTATCGATTCACTCCAATTCGTTAGTTTATTATATTTTATCGTCAAATAACATAATTCCCATGGTCAAAGATGTAAATCTTGCAAATTATTTCGAAAACAATTTTCAGATTTAACCAAAACAAATAGTAAACAAAACACATAATGTTTATTTTCGTACAATAACAACGGACGGTAATGAGCTACCGTCCGTGGACATGGTGGCTATTGTCAAACCCCTTGTGATAGTATAGGACGCCAGGGGGGTGGATTGAAGTGATGCCGAATTCGTCAATGTTTTGTATTTGAGTTGAAATATAATTACAAAATTGCCGTTTTTGTTGTAGTTTTTCAACTTATCAGTTTAATTTTATGTTTGTGATAGATATTTTTTTCGATATACCTTATTTTACAAACATAAGAGTTGAATTTCACAGTGAAAGTTTGTTCAAGCATTTTTGAAATATAAATCTAGGTCGGCAACCCTTGAGAGTACTGCAAGCCATGTAAACAGTTTGGAAACAGATGATAAAATAAGTACTATTTCATTTATCTAAGTAAATGTTATATAAGGCGAGGTAGTGCTGTTTTGGATTGTAATCCGATTTGTCGAGTCAAGTAGGAGAAACTGTAGACGAGCATACTGTTTGGATGAAAATAACTAATTATAATATTAAAATCAAATTGAGTATTAAACTATATTGTATTTTATAAAATGTATGTCAAATACCTATACTTCAAATTGAAATTATTACTGTTTGAACAACAAACATGCTTTCCAATAATGTCATGCTTTTTGCAACGGTCAAATAAATTTCAGTTAAAATATCACTGTAACTTGATTATGCCTTTAGTTTGCAAAGCGTTGGATTATGGCAACAAAATCAGAAGATGTATTCGTGAAATCCGATTAATTTATTTCCATATTGATTCTGACAGCACAGCATTCTAAAAGTTGTAATTAAAAAGGTGTTGTGGCGTTCGAAAATGTAGTTATGGCGCGATTCTTACATCCAGTTAGTTAGTTCAGGCATGTGTTTCCGACCGATGGCGATGTAGTAATGAGGTTGTGCGTGTACAATATCAAGATTTAATTAAAAATTAACATAGGGATGCGAAACACACTTCCCAGTACGCTCAAGTCAGATGGACATTGTATCGTAAATTACCCATCATTTGCTGAAAACAACCACAAGCAGAAGAATAGTACATTCCATTATAACGGTACTTCCCATCACGGAGAATGCGAGTTAATTAGAAAAAAGCCGGTGCGCTTTCCTCCTAGTTGAAATCGCGAAAGTCCGCCAATTGGGTCACTATCGGTGGTCTTTTCATCGGTAACTTTTTGCAGACCATATACAGAATAGCAAATGCGTGCTAAACGACAAGCCCCAGAACCTAACTCATTGAAGAAGTTGTTCGCAATCGCTGATCGAGCCCCTGCTGTGGTGCGCTAGCCACGTGCTTGTGAGACTTCAGAATGGAAGATGGTGATGACTGAGGAGACGCATGAGGACTACGTGGCGGTGGCACGCTTGAAATTACATCACGTTCTACTTTCTTGGGTCCAGTGCAGAGTGCAAGAAAACTAGGTCTGTTTGCTGCGACTTACATTTTTCCCAGCTCGCCAATGGAATTTTTCAAGCAGGGCATAATAGGAACAGATTAACTGAATATAAAAATCTGCATTAAACTAGCACCACTCAGTATACTTAATTATCTTGCGTTCAAATATTTGAACGATATTGAAAAGTTGGTGCCCTGACACGATGTAAAGTTATCGTTCAGCGACGAGATCATGAGCTTAACTTGTTAATTCAACGAGCGTCATCACATAAATTTATGGTCATGAACAGCTATACTCAGCAGACATGCAAACTTAATCACAAATCCATCCCAACAGCGGAGGGCCGTTTCCCGATTGTTTATATTTTGTCTGTGCAACTTCGGCGGTAATGCTTCTATGAACTGTTGTCCCCTCGGTACATGTTGAATGGAAAGAATAGATCAATAGACGGTGGCGAAATATTTACTTCATTAACATAACGATTAGTTCTTTGTGCTTTGGAATTCGATTTTGTTTCGGCTAATCATCCGTTGGAAGTCTGGGATACGGGGTGAGTGATCTCGCACCTGATTCGAATTTTATTCCATATTTGATCAATCGAAAGCAATAAAACAGCTTGAGTGTGTATTTTAACGCCTTACGGGAAATTATGCGTGGCAATTTAATAGCAGCGAAAATTTCGTATCATACAAGGACGGAAATGATTTATGCATGACTCACTTGTACAGAGAAAGTGAATGAGTAATTCGCTTCGATTCTTTTCACTATAGTTTTTATTGGATAAGAAATAAAGGATACTAAGCATGCCAAAATTTAACTTGAATTACTATGCTCTGTTGCATGTATGGTCTGGTTATGACATTATTTAGCTGTATAAGAATAAAAACACAAAAAAATTTACAACGCATCCACACGAGGGTCCTCAGATTACATTGCTCACAAAAATTATTAAGCGGATGAGTCATGTGTTGAAAGTCCATTTTACAGCCGTTTTGACTCTATAAGTATTCCCACCACGAGGTGAAGAACTGGATTATTACCCCCAAAAATTAAAAAAATAAGAGTTACATGATTTCAGTTACAAGAGTTAGCATTATTGGCAGGCCTTACTTTGTAGTTTGTACGCTCAAATCGTCGAATGATTCATGATTTTTTTTCGATAGTAGATAAGCCCGGTACTCAATGTATGAGTTAAATCCCCTCAAAAGGTGAATATGATTCACGAAAGAAGGCCCTCCCGGGCAGCAGCAATGAACGGATTAACAAAACATGATATGGACTTGATTGATATAAGAGATGAAAGAACAGGCAACAATATAAAAAATTTGCATCAAAATATCATTTAAATATCAAGATATAATATGAATAAGAACAAACTAATAGTACATGATATTCCTCAACTCAGTATTCGAAAATATTCTATGTAAAATAAGTAAAGTAAACCTCCCGGAAATAATTATAAAGCAATCGCTGATTTTCATATAAAATGGTCATGTTTGAGGATCAAAATTTCGGTTTCTAGCAATTAGATTGAGAACATTTTTGGCATTCGGCCTAAAAGGACCTAAATCTCAATTATTGATTATTTTTAGTTTGCATCCCGCATAATAAAAAACAACATGTTATATGGTCAGAATCATTATTACGATGTAAGATATAGCTTCATAGTTTACGTTGCGGTTATCGAATACTTTTCGATCGATTCAACCATAACTGCTCGACATCATCACTAAATGTCAACATATAACATGTTGTCTCAAAAATGTTCTTTATTTCCTGCATTATATGTCAACATTTTATCATACTGTTGAGCGAAAATTTTGCACGCGAAAACAGACGATTTTTTATGGTGACATAACTTAACAACCCATCCAACATATTGTTATTTGTCAAATAACCGTACCACAAACTGTTAAAACTTTATATGACATTGTTCATTTACAGTTGTCAACAGTAAAGGATACTGTTGTCGACCGCACGGGAAAATATCCATGTACAGTTTGTAATTATGCGGGATGTTTACTGACAAAAGCACGTTGTATTTGGAAATAATTTAAACCACAATTTTCACATGAAGCTCCATACAAGTGGAACGCCTTTATAATTATTTCCAACTGAAACGTGCCTTTTTAGTAAACATGCATATAAAAAACTAATGGCTATTAAAAATTTGGGTCATTCTCAGGTCAGATGCCAAAAATGTCCTCAATTGATTCGCTAAAAATCGGGATTTTGATCCTTAATATTGGAATTAGAAAAGGATTGAACAATTATCTGAATAGCTTATTCATTTTTCTTCGTGTATATTTGTGATTGTAAAGCCTCAAACACAATGTCAGCGGAACGAAAATTTGACAGAAAATATATGGGCTAACTGTAAATTTGCCGTTTCCGTCGCCGTTCCGCTGACATTGTGTTTGGGGCTTGATACGCGCGTACACGGAAAAAAAAAGTACCCAAAATTGAGTATTTTTAAACTTACTTTTGAGTTATTTTTTCTCTTCTCTTTCATCCACTCTTTCTTTTGTTGTCAAAAACAAAAGAGCCAAACAATCCAACGACACCAGTTCAATACGGGAAGCCAGTTTTGAGTTTTATTACCTGAGGTCGAAATTGAGTGAATTAAACTTACATTTGGGTAAATAAATTTTCCGTTGGGTACTTTTTTAACATGGGAGTAAAGGCAAACTACTTCGACCCTACTTACTTAATTTTGGCTTCCCGTACGGATATTCGAGGTTGGGTGAATTAAACTCACTATTGGGTAGTTTATTTCTTCCGTGTAAGGCTCAAGTTTTCGTGGACTACACAAAAAAGGTCGTATTAAAATTATGTCAACAATACAAAAAAACACACACACCAACTTCCATCTTCTCAGTGACTGAGGAAAATTGTATTGCTTTCCCAAGGAAACTTTACGCAATGTCTGTTAAAAGCGGCACTATTCAAGACTAAGAGTAGCCTCGCTTTTGACAAAAATTGAGTAAAGTTTCATGTGAAAAAAAGAGGAGGCAAAACAATTTTACTCAGTCACTGAGTAGTTAAAAGGTATAGTGCATCAGCTAAATAAAAATATAAAAAAAAGTTAGAGTGCATCATCATCATCAAGGCGAACTTATAAGTTATAAGGTCCCATCCGCAAATTCAAATGAAATTAAACATAAAAATGACAGTTCAATAATTTTATGAATAGGGGTAAATAGGGTAATATGCACCCCGTGCAAACGACCTTTTGGCATTATTGACAGTGTTCCAGGAATATTTTCAAACATGTTTACTATTGCTTTGGTAGTTCGAACTACATGCGCTGTAGTAAATACTCTTGTAAAACAGCTGAAAATGTTCTCAAAATGTCAAAGGGTCGTTTTGCCCCGGTGGTGCATATTACCCTAGTTTGCCCTAACCCTGATCGCAGAGCAAGAATGCTTTTGACAGATATCGAATCATTTTTAATAATTTTTTTGTTGGTATTGCTGGGTAGCACCAGCCATTAGAAGGACCGGGTGATTTATCATAATTTTTAACCTTTCCCAGGGCTAAAACAAATGAAAACTGCTGTAAAAACCACATTTATTGACTGATTCCTTCGTAACAAGTTACATTCGATCCGGATGGATCCCAATTTTCAATTCATACTGGATTTGGTTCAGCCCAGAGTACGGTTCCAGAATTATTTCAGAATCCGCTGGGGTCAGTTGACCCCGGAAAAGTGGCCATTTACAAATTAAGTCAAAACAGGTCGTGTGACACCTCAAGATTCATGATTTCACAAAACAATGATCGGAATAATGTTTTCAGGGTTCCTGGGCCACTCGGGTTCAATCCGGCTACAATCCCGGGGACCTCCGGATTAGTGATGGGAAATGTACAGTAAAACACTTTGATTATGCGATTGTTAACATTTTATCCAGTCAAATTTCATGCACCGAGCAAACCGAAACAGTATGCCAAAAAAAAATTACGCGGCATTTTTTACCTTTTTTTTGTATCTGCAAACTGTTTCTTGCTGCTGTGTGAGAGTCTAATGCCGTCTGTGGGGTCAGCATTTCCGTGAGCATTCTTGTTTCGGCTCCTGCGCAGCGCAAACAGAACAGAATCGAGTTTAATCAGGGGAAGGGTGGAGGGGGGCAATATACCCTAGCTAAGCAAACACTGCTTCATTGTCTTATTTGTAACGCAATTTTTACATTATGCAACAGTTAAACAAGATAGCTAGTTGATGCCATTCAAAAATTGTCAAAAATCTCAATCATATTGATAATTTTCACATTTCAAAAAAGTGATGATATTCTGTTGCCGGAAAACTCATGAGGCAAAACGCCTTTTAGCTGGTAGCTCCTAGGGAACAAAGCACCATGCGTCGGCGAGTCAGCATTCTGGTATGGATAGTGCGTGGAGACGCAAGTACATTGTAGGTTAGTGCCACTAGGGCGTTTTACCTCGCCAAAATGTTAGATGTTTCTTCAAAATGTCGAAATTTTCGGTTTTTCCGACCTTCCCATACACTATTTTGAAACTTTTTTCGCCTAACCCACATCATTTTAGATCTAGTTTTGTTACGGACATCTTAATGACGGTAAATATGAGGGAAACCACAAAAGGCGTTTTGCCTCGGGGGGTTGGGGGGGGGGGGGGTTGTGCGTTTTGGGGCCTCTTCCCCTACCTGTGGCGCACAGCCTAGAAAAAGTGCAAACCATTGGTACTGATGTATTGATTTACTAATCTCTAAAATGAGCAAGGAGTAATGAAATGAATATTTGCCACCAAAAAACGGTTATACGTTGTGAAATTATTGTACGAAAACATTAATTGATCGGAGAGAAAATAGCTAGGAGGTCCTTCGTAGCTTAGTTAGCACCAGTCTAGCGTACTGAGGGTCGTGGGTTCGACTCCCATCGTTTTTCAAAACTAAATCTTCCACATAATGTACAAGTGGGGTGGTCCAATACCCGAAACATAGGCAATTAACTTTGGTTGAACTTCTTTTATTGATTAATTTAATAACGAAGTTGTTTTTGAACGGATATTGAATAGGCTTTAATTCTTTTTGCGAATTAAAATCAAATTAAATTTAAAAGTGACAGTTTAACCACAGACATAACACTTGTGAAATTCCCATCGCTCATTGATTTACTCGTCAATTTAAATAATCATTAGTTGGCCCAATATTCACTCGTGGCGCGCGCATCAGATTTGCTCCAGTTTGACATTTGCCCACTACTGCCATCTGGTTCCTGGTTTGCCTAACTGAAAATGAATAGATGTCGTAAATGTTTGTACGACTATGACTCTGGTGAGTGAATATCGCAACAAGTTGCATTCGATCCGGATGGATCCCAATTTTTGGATTTTTGGGATTTTTTACAGTTCAAAAATACGTTGGGGTCAGTTGTCCTCGAAAAAAATGGCCATTTACAAATTTAAATCAATACAGGTCATGTGACACCTCACACTTCATGATTTCACAATGCAATGATGGGAATGACATTTTTAGGGTTCCAAGACCATTCCACCAGGTACAATCTGGTCACAATCCGGGGGACCTCGGGAATAAACTTTTCCTAAACCGAGCCAAAATAGGTCGTGCGGCACCTCAAACTTCATGATTTCACAAAGCAATGATCGTAATGAAATTTTCAGGGCTCCTGGGCCACTCGGGTGCAATCCGATCGTAATCCGGGGAAGATCTGGAATGGTAATTTTCTAAATTGAGTCGAAATAAGTCGTGTGACACCTCAAATTCCATAATATCACAAAACAATGATGAGAACACAATGTTCATATTCACATCTGAGTTTTCAGAACATAGTAAATCAATAATAAAAAGTTGATCGTGTATCTGTTCAAAAGGTAACTTTGACATGTGAAATACATTGTCATTTAAACGATGTTATTGTTGCTGCACGTTATTGAAAGCATCGAATTGAAAACATTTAAGCCTGTGAAAAATAATTAATTTTATGAAGCGTTATTCAAGAAATATGAAGATTGGGTTGTCTCGGAATGCTAGAGATTTCGTCGAATAATTATGATTGGAACTGTAATAATGTTATAGGATAGCTTACCACACGAAGTTTCTCATCTAAATCTCCAAAGGCAAAAGAAGTTGTGGTTTGTAAGCCTAGCGTAATCCTTATTACTTATCAACATTTCTGAAAGTCTTATCAGAACATAAATATGATGCGGGAACCACTTACGACAACGCCGAAGTTGCATCATTTCTAGTCATAGAAGAAAGAGGGTATCTCCGGCAAGCTATTGCGCTTCGGCACACCCCTCTAAATCCTCAATTGCATCTTAAAGCAACTAGCTGCATTGCAAATTTTTCAGTTAGCACACACGAAAGATTAAATTCATAAGATTACAAATTAACGTGATGAATGTAATTATAATCTGTATTTTATGCCACATAACTTCGAATGTATTAAACTTAGACTATATAGTATAATCCGTAATATATTTTATTTTCAAACTACCCACCTTCAACGATCTCTGAATCATCCAGATCTTCTTTGACTTCCGTCCCTTCAGTGGATACCGCTGTGGTAAGCACAACTAATCCACTAAGGCATCCTAACAGTAGCTTCATTTTTCCTTGCACTTCGCCGATTAATTTGTTTGGACCACCATTAACAATTGGATAAATATTTCAATCAATCGCGGGACTTGCATACATGCTAACCGAATCTTCGTAACCGCTTCTCAGTTTCACTGTTGTAGGCACTCCCATAAGAGGTGACCGCCTTAATTATGGTTTCCACTTTACACCGGCACCGATCGCACTTTTCTTGTCTTCACTTAAGGCGTGCTACTCGCCAACTAATGCGCGGCTACTGGTTCAACTGCTCCCGACGTCCCGCAGGAGCGCGCTGCGTAACTCTATCGCAACGACAGGTACCACAAGACAGCCAATGCAGAGTGTTCCCCCCACTGAAGACGCCCGTCCGTGACATTAACTCGGAACCGTTTGAAAAAGAACTGTAATGTGAATTGGTTATTGATGATGTATTTATATGTACACTTGGGACGTCTCCTCCCGATCTTTCCAGTCTTCCCGGGCGGGCATGGCGTACGAGCTCCCGCTCTTTGCGCTTGTGTTCAGGCTACTTCTTTGGGAAATACAGACAAGTAGGTACGTTTAGTCGCTCCTGTTTTCTGCTGTTGGGATTATTAACCACCCGAAACGATAGGGTGGATTTGGCATCAGAAAGTGAAAACGGAAGCTTTTTTAGGATACGTTTATAATTTTTATACATATAGATTAAATAGTGGATTGTTATTGATATCATCGTTCGGAAAATGTGATAAGAGTGGAAGTGAAGACAGTAAGTAATATTCCCTGCATTACAAATTATAGGAACCCTACATGCAAACTCCTTCTTAAACTAGAAGCACATAATGGGTGGTCACAATTTGTACCGCATTTCGGGATTGAACGAGAGAGTCAACCCAGAATCAGCAAATGTATTACGGTTGTAAAAATATACGACATCAAGTCTTGTCGATTTCTTTTCCGTCTCTAAAAACTAGTCTAGTAAGATCGTACACATCCGACCAAACTACCAGATTGACAGCATTGGTCCCTTGGTTACCTACATACATGATGCTGGGATTAGAACAGGTATTACGAATAATAAATAATGTGCTCCATTTCTGCTTTGTGCCACCCACGTCCCTCATGATCTTAATCCTGCAGTATTTTAGGGTAGCCTAATTTGATGCGTGCAACTAGAAAGAATATTACTTTCCATATGATAGAAACGGATACGTTTCAGCCTCATGGGGAAAGACGTTCCAAGGGTGCATTATGGAGCCTCTTCCCTAAATTTTCCGAAACAGTGAAAATATTACTGTTTTTTTTATAAACAAAAGTGATTAGTTTTCTGTCGGAAAAGGATGGCTTATCCACTCTTCGATTTCGCTCAGTGATTTCGCCTAGTGACAATGTGAGAAAAACCTAGCGGTGATGGTGTCTTTCTCGTACATTATAAAAAAGTATTTTGGCTATTACTTTTGAGGTTATAGTTCGATCTGGCCAATTTTCGATAGGAAACAATGGAAGAGTATTCTGCGTCAAACTTTTTACGCAATTTTTCTATGGATAATAGTATTTTGACCATATTTTCCGAGCTCACAGTTCGATCTGGCCAAACAAATGGACAGGATTTTGCGTCAAATGCAACTTGCTTCAAGGAAAGCGATTAAGGATAAATGCCTGAAAAATAAGTTACACTTTTGCTTCATTTCATGCGCACAGACACATACAGACATCACCTCAAATAGACGAACTGAGTCGATCGGTATATAATACTACGGGTCTACGGGCCTCCTATAAAAAGTTTGCTTTAAGATAAAGTGACCATAACTTTCTTGGGCCAATCCGGAGCACCTTAACCTTACGCACTATAATTTTTGAAAGCGTAACAATTTGTTTGAGAATGGATTATTCTCCTCTCAAGCATGATGATAAGTATCCCATTTCATAGAAACATCGAAATCTTTGGATATTCCAAAAAATGAAATATAAATGTATGTGTACACTAGACAAACTGGTTATGTGAGCATCATAAGATTTTCTTTTGGAATTTCGACATAAGAAAACGTGTTGATTTTCATAAGTCTGTTTTTTAAATGCATTCAATAATACAAACTTATAAAATGCCTAGAGTATTAAATTTAAAACAAAATGTAATCTAGACTCATGATTAAGAGGCACGTGAGAGTAAACACACACCCATCGACGTATCAAAAAATCATCTTGTTGGATAGCCGGGGAAGAGTTGTTCTTTTCAAAAGTTTTACGGATGAAACCATTTGGCCGAAGGCCATTAAACCAAAAGTCGTTTTCGTCGGGCAGATCAATTGGCCGTTTGAAAAAAGGGCCAGTTGACCGAAATTTGCAGTTGGCCAAACATGGCATTTGACCGAAAAAGTCATTTGGCAGAATGTTTTCTTTGCCCAAATGACCCTTTCGGCCGAACCATTTTGGCCTAATCTCCGTTTCAGCCAAATGGAATTCAGCTAGATGATTTTCAGCCAAACGCGATATTCAACCAAGTGGCATTTGGACAAATGGCTTTTGGTTGAATGACTTCCGGTTAAATGATAAGTGGTCATTTCATCAGTCCTATGAAAATCGTATCATCCAATTCTCTCAGTGTATAGTATAATGTGTACTATGAGGAGAGGGTTCAATGCCCGCTCCAGTCGTGAAATCAGCGATAAGTGAAACATTCTTCACTGGTCTATCGGGTACTATCCGTTTGTTTAAGCCGTTTTCCTGCTTTTTAAGAAACCTTTGCATAATTAAGGGTGCTCCAAATGTTACACATTTTCTGGTATTCAATTTTCCAACTCAAGCAAACTAACTCTAGTCCTTACGATTCAGATCGTTGTTAAGATTTAAACTTTTCAGAATATCTACAGATATTTTAGTTTTCGTGGATCATACAAATTCCTAATATTTTCGCATTCTCTAGAGTGTGGCGCCGGGAGTAGGTGGGACAAGTAGGACATGTCCTATGCATGAAAATGCCTGGGTAGGACAGTCCAAGCATTGTCCTACCCAAGATTATGGTAAGAACATATCATATGGATAATTAAAAGATACTTACTTGATACTTGATGGGCTACAGCTCTTCGATGAACCTACGCCGAATGGAGTATCCTTCTCCACTGGACTCGATCCTGGGCCAATCGCTTCCAGTCGCCCTGAACATTGAGCGCCCTCAGGTCCTCTTCAACTGCATAAGCCATCGTGTACGCGGCCTTCCACGAAGCCTGCGGCCTCTTCCGGGTTCTCTACTAAATATTATCTTCGCTTGTCGTTCTTCCGGCATACGAACAACGTGACCAGCCCACCGTAGTCTGCCGTGTTGCATAAGCTTAATAATATCCAGCCCTTTATACACCTGGTACAATTCGTGATTCATGCGACGCCGCCAGATACCGTTCTCCTGTTTACCGCCGAGTATTGTCCGCAGCACCTTACGCTCAAACACTCCGAGAGCTCTCCGATCAGCCTCCTTTAACGTCCATGTCTCATGGCCGTATAAAGCCACCGGAAGAATCAGAGTAGTATACAGCGCGAGTTTTGTTTTCGTTTGCAGACTACGGGACTTAAGCTGGTTACGAAGTCCGTAATAAGCCCTATTTGCAGCTGCAATACGCCTTTTCACCTCGCGGGTAACATCATTATCGCACGTCACTAATGTTCCAAGATACACAAATTCTTCTACCACTTCAAATTTTTCACCATCCAGCACTATTTCGCTACCACCACCACTAATGAACCCACGTTGATTGCCAGCGACCATGTACTTCGTTTTGCTGGTATTGATCGTGAGTCCAATCCTCGCTGTCTCCCTCTTAAAAGGCGTAAAAGCCTCTTCCACGGCGCGGCGATCAATTCCGATAATATCGATATCGTCCGCAAATCCCAGGAGCATATGCGATTTTGTGATAATGGTACCGCTTCTTTGCACACCAGCTCTCCTAATCGCTCCCTCGAGCGCTATATTGAACAGTAGGTTCGAGAGTGCATCACCCTGCTTTAATCCATCTAAGGTAACAAATGACGTCGATATTTCATCCGCAACCCTTACACTTGATTTCGATCCGTCCAACGTTATACGAATCAGCCGTATCAGCTTCGCCGGAAAACCATGTTCAAGCATCTAAAGAAAGAAAGATCTAATTCTGTCAATACTAGTTCTATTTCTAGATCTATAAAATATCATTAAAACGTTTCAAAGTTAATCAGAGGTTTGAAAGTATATCAGAGATTAATCTGACAATCGTGGAGGTTTCTAGGGATTGCAGAGGAGAAACTTTTTCCGAACGGCTGATGTATTGAGATTTTCCAGCAAGTCTTGAAGTTTATAATAGTATCAGCTCTTCCATAAAATTTCTGGAAGTACGTAATTATTTCTTTTAGTTCTGGAAGGCTCAGAGTATTTCGGGAATTTTATAAGAATTCACAGGCTGACTAGGAATTAATTAAAAATTGAATCACGTTGGATATTTAAACAAGGATATGGCTTAGCTTAACTTAGCTAAGACTGACTATACTTGCTAATGGCAAGGTGTATTTGTCCGAAGAGGCTTACTTTCAAAAAATCAGTATCTCTAAAACACCCACTACACGAAAGTATAGGTTTTCCTTTTTCACATAGGTGCATTTTTAAAATGTTCTATCAGGGGTCATTTTTCCATTAAAGATTTCTATGAAGTTTGCACCAAAAATAGTGAAAAATAAAATTGTTCTAGATCCCCCGATAGAACATTTTAGTTTACCTACGATATGAAAGAGGAGATCATATACTTTCGCGTGGTGGGTGTTTCAGAGGTACTGATTTTTGAAAAATAATATTTCCCCATAGAGACACCGTGATGGTTGCTTCTCCGTGACTGGTTAGAACTGGTGTAAATTTCGCTACGATCCAAATGAATAAAGGTTGGTATTTACTACCTACGGCTCTAGTCAGTTGGGATAGGAGAGGAATGTTAGTGTAGTTATTGTTGCTACTGGATGGTTGCTACTACCACGAAAAGAAGATTTTGCTAACTCGGTAGGGTAGATGAACAGAAATATAGATCAAGGATTCACTTAGAAAAGTGATGTAGTCTATGCCAGACCTCTTGTCTATAAGGCAGAAGCGGTCACTAGACAGCTGAGAAACTATGAGAGAACAATCGCAGAAATATGCGAATATGAAGCAGTTTATGATGTCTGGTAGCAGGTCTAGAAGAAGTTTATTGGAATCTGTAGGAATCACAAATATACCCATTTAGAGGTTAGAAAGGAAAACAAAATCTGAAATTCGGAGTAACAATGTTCTTGAGATTTCTGAAAACCCGTAAATAGTACTGAACATCTTTAAAGATTCTTGGACGATCATAAGCTTTACTGGTAGATTGTAGTGAAATTTTCAAAAGGTTCGAATTCTTAGAAGTTAGTGATAATTGCTTGAAATCATCCAATATTTTATAAAATTCACAGGAATCCATAATCACTTCTGGAAAATGTTTGAAGACATGCTTTTTAGAAATGTTCTATAAACACTGGAAATGTAATGATTGTCCTAATAGTCATTGGGAAAAAGTCATTCCAAAAATAAATTTGATAATCCAGTTTTTGTCCTACCCACGCCTCGGAACGTGGCTGCGCCTCTGAGTCTAGACCATACAGGTTATTCAAATGCTTCAGATTCCTAATATTTCTGCGTAATCCAGAGTCTGAGAAATCAACTTAAGTTTTGTTGATCCTTTAACAACAAATCCTTTTTTCAACAAATCAGGCGTTCCTCAGGGAAGTAATTTGGACCCATTGCTATTCACGCTGTTCTTCAATGATGTTGCGCAAAGATATGGAGCTAAATGCAAACTCGTATATGCTGATGACTTCAAACTCTACGTTACGGTTCAACAATTGACGACTGTTACCGTCTTCAAAGATTTCTGGACCTATTTGTTGAATGGTGTAATCGTAATAAATTGACAATCAGTTTGGCAAAATGTATGGTAATGACGTTTCATCGCATAAAACAGCCAATCATTTTCAACTACATATTGTTAAGAAAATTATTTTGAGCTTTTTAGTGGAATGTCTTCACTTGTCATAAGACGAGTTTGTACAATCCCATTGAATTCCACCACTTAATTGTATCTTGATAGATACGTATTTCGACCTCAACAGTAAGGCCGTCTTCAGTGTCTCGTGTGTCAGTGTCGAGTCAAGTACGAGACACTGAAGACGGCCTTACTGTTGAGGTCGAAATACGTATCTGTCAAAATACAATTAAGTGGTGGAATTCAATGGGATTGTACAAACTCGTCTTATGACAAGTGTTCAACTACATGATCCAATGATCTCGGTGTTCTTTTGGACCCAAATCTGGATTTTCGTCTTCACTACGCATCCATAATTTCAAAGGCCAATCGCCAACTAGGATTTATTTCCAAAATAGCGCGTGATTTCACAGATCCTCACTGTCTGAAATCACTCTATTGCTCTCTAGTCAGACCTATACTAGAAAACGCATCAGTCGTATGGTGTCCCTATGAAGTAACCTGGATTCTTCGACTTGAAAGAGTGCAGAAAAGATTTGTTCGGCTAGTTTTACGCAATCTTCTGTGGAATGATCCAGATAAATTACCCCCATATACCCCCATATATTGCTGCTGGATTTGGACACGTTGGAGCACAGGAGGAAGATTCAGCAGACTACGTTCGTCGCGAAGCTCTTGAACGATTGTTATCCAAATTGAATTTCCGAGTTCCTCAGCGATCGTTAAGGAATTCCTCGCTTCTGCAGACAAGGTATCATCGCACCGCCTATTGATACCACGAGCCTTTCTCTGCCATGGTTAGAGTGTTTTCGATAGTAGAAGCAGATTACGAGTTTGAAGATTCATCCGAAAGTTTCATGTAAAATCCGTAGAAGGAAATTCTGACTGTGGTATCGTTTGTGTTATTTAATTGTTCTTATTTTTTTACTAGTCGTTACAATGTGTTATTGTTGTTTTTACCACTTAAGTTTATTCATGTAGACAATTCGTCGGATGAATTATAATAAATAATAATAATAATAATAATCCCTAGTTCTTTTATAATAACGGAAGTTCGCTAGATTATTTAAAATAATCAAAACTTTATTCTCCAGGTTTAAAAGATCATTTTTTCTTCTAATTGTTCGAATCTGTTACAAATTTTCTAGATACTCTATTCTCTACGGATTTCACATATTTTCCAGACTTAACAGATTCATCATAGAATCCGGGATGATTTGGAAATGTGGGACAGGTGGGCAGAGTCCGGGACTGTCCCGCATAATCCGGGACGTCTGGTCACTTTATTCTAGGAGCAAAAACAAGGCTACAACATCAAACCCAGCAAAACATCCGACCAATCCGATGTCATCAATCAAAAACCCAGATTAATCTACCTAGTGGTGATGATGCCTTTCTCGCTAATCATAAAATATATCGCGTAAAGTTAAAAAAGTCAAAACAGCAATTAATGGGGATTATTTCCATCATATTTGATTGCATGCATTAATTTCACAAATATAAATAAATCAATGGCTTGGTGGAAATAGGGGGTCCCGTAGCGTACCGGAGATGATAGAAATTTTTCTGTTGTTCAGAAAATTTACACGAAACAAACATTTCACTGGAATTTGACATCACTCACATCACTTCCCAAAGTACACTTGGTCGGGGTTCAGCCAAACCGCACCAAGCGGCTTTTTAACTGACTTGTGGTATTTTGTTGGCTAAAAGAAAATGGAAATGATTTTATATCAAGTCATACGTACATTTGTTGAATAATATCCACAGTTATGAGGCTGAGGGATATCTGATACTATATGTGATCAATTAAATCTGCCAACCGAAAGTTTGGGCAGATTTTTTGCCTTTCTCGTATACTAAGTATACGTATACCACAAAAGTTCAACTCAATGGACGCAGTGGTTCTACGCCCCAAAAAAAAAAGGATACGTAAAGGCTATATGTTCGCTCTAAAAACAAACTTTTTATAGAAGGCCCGGAGACCCATATATACGGAGTGTTGTATACCGATCGACTCAGCTCAACGAATTGAGGTTATGTCTGTGAGTTTGTGCGTATGTGTGTGTGTCTGTGCGCACCCACCCAAAAAAAAATGTCACTCATTTTTTAGGTACTTATCCTTCCGAATTTCTCGCAACAAGTTGCATTCGACGCAGAATACTCTCCCATTGTTTCCTATTGAAAATTGGCCAGATCGGACTATGGGCTCAAGAGTAATGGCCAAAATACTATTTTTATAATGCACGAGAAAGGCACCATCACCGCTAGGTGGATTAATCTGGGTTTTTTGCTCTTGGAGCCCCGATCACTTAATGTACTAAATGATAACACTCACCTCTTTCCCATGATTTCCTTCGATTTATCGCACTTAAAAATGACAAATTTTTGAATTACAAACAAATTTTCACGATTTTTTCGCTCGCGGCAAGAAACCATATTGGCTCTGATTATGTGTGCTATCAAAATTATAAGTTTGACATTGCTCAGATTTGTCGTATCTGTCAATTGTCAAAAATTATTCAGGGTGGCTCACAACCGGAATCATTCCCCTACTTTATGAACTATCCTGAAGAATAGTTAAAGGACTTTGAAAAGAACTGATGAAGGCATTTCTGACGGAATTTCTTATGAGCTCACGAAAGAAAAGCTCAAATACAATGCAGCGGAACGGCAACGGAAATATCCAAACGATTTCCTAAGGGATTTCCGAAGAAATTTCTAAAGTGATTTTTAAGGACATCGCTAAAAGAATTCCTAAAGAAATATCGAAAGAAATTCTCAAAGGAATTTCCGAAGGAATCCAATTGAAATTCCTGATTGAATTCTTAAATTGAATCCCTAACGGAATTATCTATGGATATTTTAAATAATTATTCAAAAAAAATCCTTTATGAATGTTCAAAGGGTTAAAAGAATTTCTGGATGTCATGGTTTCGACTTTTCGTTTCAATGAAACCAAAGCAAGCGTTTTTCGGGCCAAGGGAGAATCTTTTTTCGTTGTTTATGTTGAGGATCATTTTTCACCCATCAATCATTTCTCTAGAATTAGCCATGGAAGATAAACGAAAATCTTGCCTGTTAGATGAAAATACTTTTTCGTCATCACTTTTACCTCTCACTCACCTTTTGGCGAGAATTATCCCAGAACAATTACAAAATTGTACGGCCGCGTCTGGATTCGAACCCAGAAAAAATAGTAACAATAATAGCTGTAGGGATGCGCTTACTCTAAACACCCCAACACGCTATCTGTATGAAAGCATTAAGTTATTTGTTCCACATACGCTACTACCATTTGCAATGATGATGCCACGAAAATGTGAAAGATGAAGAGCAAACCAACGTTTGGCTGCAATCGAGGTAAGCGAAAAATGTTTATCACTCTCCATGCTATTTTTCTTCCCCGAAAAGCGATTTCTCCCCGAAAATGTTCCTAAGGGAGCGTCCTGTGCTCCTGAGATTGAGTGAGCATTACGAATCCTGTGGATGTGTTCCTTGACGATTATGTTCGATGGAATTCCTGGGGGAAGTTCTGAAGGAATTACTTAGGCAAATTTCAAAAGACTTTCAAGATTTTTTTTCGTAGATATCCCGAAAGAATTCCTTGTGGAATTACTGGCGGAGTTTACGAAGAAACTTCTAGAGTAATTTCCAGACGAATGCTTTTGAAAGAATTCTCGAAGAAATATTTTAAAAAATCCTAAAAAAATCAACCCGCAGAAATTCTTAAAATAATTTTCATAGGTATTCCAAAAGAAATTTTGAAAAGATTTTCTGAATAAATTTTCCGACAAAAAAATCCTAAAGGAATTTTCGGAAGGAATCGCTTAAGGAGATTTTTTATGGTGTTCCTAAAGGTTTTTTTTTCGAAAGAATTCTCTGAGCAGCATTTCTTAGCATTTTTTATTTTGATGTAATGCCTAGAGCCAGTGGCATAGCCACTGGGGGGGGGGGTGTGTGTTGGGTTTTCTGAACAAATTTTTAATTTAATAGGGTTTGAACACAATATTTTTTCTGAAAATGTTGTCTCAAAACCACCCAACGATGTTATCGATCATTTAGTAATCTGCGTTCGATCATTTAGTAGTTTGTCAATAACTCATTCCAGAGGCTAAATTTCAAAATGTGTTGTATGGTGGACTTTTAGTGCGAAAGTTTTTCTACAACTCTCCTTAACAGGTCGATGTTCGAATTCCACTGCTAAAGGAGTTACGGTGCTAGTTGCTATGCTTATACTAAATGATAGCAAAATATGCAAACATTTAGTCTAAGTTACTGCTACTAGCGCTATAGCTCCGTTATTAGTGAAATTCAAACAACGAACTGTTAGGCAGAGTTGTAGATAAACCTTTGCACTAGAAGTCCACCATATAACACATTTTGAAATTAAGCCTCTGGAATGAGTTATTGAAAAACTACTAAATGATCGAATGCAAATTACTAAATGATCAATAACATCCTTGAAACCACCCCCGTGGCTACGCCACTGCCTAGAGCAGTGGTCCCCAGCATGCTTACTATGTAGGGCCGCATAGCAATTTTGAACTGTAGGAGCGGGCCGCAGTACATTTACATGGTTTGTTTTTCATTTCATATAGAATTTTACAACTTAATCAAAACGATTTTTATGTTCCACATTTCAGTAAAATGTGTTGTGGTGAATCTTTCTTAAATAACATACTTGTAAAAACATTTTATTCCACGGGTTTTATCACCGTAGCTGATTTTTTGTTGATACTAACAAATTCTTTTTGATAGCGGTCATACACGAGAAAAATCTTTTTGCAATAACATGTTTTTAGCGTAGTCTGCAGAACATATATTAATGTATTTTCCTAAATGATCATATGTCGTCCGATTTTAATATTCTGAATTTTTGAAGGATTATTGTTCACTACACACAACAGTAAAGGATTTCTTAACTTTTTTCTATCGGTTCAAGGACTTTAAATATGCGCCTAAATGCATGGAATAAAAAAACTGATAAGTTTATTTTCCTATTTAGGCAGTCAAAATATTGAAATCTCCCAATTCTGTGCCATTGAACAGATAAAAATTAAGATTTCAAGACACCATTGATCATAACTTGTCGAGTCAAATAACAAAAAACATGTTTCCAAAGCCAGGTGAACTTGCCAGTAGTTTTGAATAGAAATCGAATAAATCTGAATTCCGCACTATTTACCGTGTTTCCAGATTTCCGATCAATTGAATTTTACAGAAACTTATTCATCATCTAATCGGAGCATGGGAAATTTCTTGACTTTGTTAAATATTTTGAGTACCATCGTTCGAGGATTCTTTTGACAAATCAGGGGCTATTTTGGACATTTTGAAACAAAAATTATAACGTAAATTACTATCAAATTGCTATTATCACCATTCGGGTGTCGTGTTGATAGTTGGATGGCAACTTTCTGTTTCAAATTTGATATTCCTTTCGTTTAGTTTTTTTTAGAAAATCAAAGGTCCAAAGTAGCCTCCAGAGTCAACAGAAGCCTTGCACTACGGTAGCCGTAGAGTACGTTGATATTCAGATTATTTTCTGGAGTTAAAAATGAAGCAAATTTAAATTTTGGCAAACCCTAATTTGTATTGAAAGTTTCCACATTTCAGAGCAGTATATGACAACATTAGTTTGATCAGAAGTCAACATTTAGTTCGTTTGAATCTGCGAAATAATGGACGAAGTTGCTATTTTTATAGCGCGGGGCAATAAATTATGAAGTGACGAATTTTCACGCTTAGGATTAAAGGGGCGTAACTGTGTTGATCCATTTCTCTAAATCGATTTTTTTAAATTAATCATGATGGTGCTTAAACATCGTAATTATGTGAACTTGACAGATTACCTGAATATAACAAAAAACTGAGCATGGTGAGAAGCGTTTCGTGGCATCTAAAGCTTATCAATGGGCCACATGTAGTGTAGATTCAAAAATCCTTCGCGGGCTGCAGGAAAAGGCTTCGAGGGCCGCACTTTGAGGATCACTGCCCTAGAGCATAACTTCCCAAAGTTGTGGGTCGTTAGCCCCTTCCATAAGATTTACACAGGCTGGGGGGTCGCGACTCACCACTTTGGGAAACTATGATCTTGAGGAATTTCATCATGTAATGCCGAAGTAATTATTGGCATTACATCCCTCACTGGGACATTGCCGTCTCGCGGCTTAGTGTTCATTCAGCACATCTACAGTTATTAATTTGTATATAATGAGGCTAGCCCAGGGAAGTTGAGAAAATTGCCAATCCGAAAATTTCCTAGACCGGACCAGGAATCGAACCCAACTTCAGCATGGTCTTGCTTTGCAGCCGTGCATCTTACCGAACGGCTAACAAAGGCCCTATTGAACTCATTGAGCATTGATAAACCTGTGTATGATCATTTCTACTAGGAGAATTATAATCTGTCGCTGAACTACAGCCTGATTATCGTGTTCTATCCTGCGGCGATTATAATCTCGGAAATCATTTTCTCTGTCTTGTTGATTAATGACCAACATCCACTAACATGTGTTACCTGCTAGAGACATTCGAGGGATGATACAGGCGCACGTGCGTGCACGTGGTCAAGTGTTGAACGTATTTGAAGATCTGTTTATGTTTTATCGTAATGGAGGCAGCTGTATTGCGCTTTTTCATTAATTAATAAAATATGACATGTTACATGTAAACATTATTATTATGAGAAATTCAAAGTCTCGAATTTCGTGATATTTTCTGTCTGAGGAAAACTGCGTTAATAGACTCCCATAGACACTCTAATGATTGCGGATAAAACTCCATACTTATATAATTTTTCTTTTCAAATTGCGAAACGCCATTTTCTTATTTCCAATGGAAACAATGCAGTAACTTACATATGTCTAAATTTGGTAGTATAAGAGTAACAGAAACTTGTTTACAGCATGTGTACTGCCCAGGAATCCCCTCAGGAGATTCCCTCAACGAAAGACATAACGAATCCAGTCGCGCGGCAATCACACACTACGATAACTTAAAAAAATAAGCTTTCAATGATTCACACAAAAAGTTTACCCGAATCATTGAAGAGACTAAATAAACCGTAATTATTGTAGCGTTTTCCGGAACATTCCTTAATATGTCAGGTGTTCTCAAGGTCCGATTGAAATAGACATTTGGTGTCTTCGGGCAAATTAAATCTACGTTGAAACGTTTAAAAAGTAATCAACTCAACTAAGCCTTAGGTTATCGTTCCTGAATTGTAGCTTTTAAGAAACGTGATAACCTATAGTATAGGTCATATGCCCTACGAAACTAATTAATGCGTTAATTGTTATAAGACACGATTCCCATGCAACTTGTTGGTTGAGAATAGGTGCCAAAAAATAGATAGACGCGCTATTTGTAAAAAATATAGTAGATATTTTGACCATTATTTCTGAACCCAAAGTTTGATCTAGTCAATTTTCCGATCCATCCCAATTTCAACAGGAAACAATGTGAAGGCTACCCAGACCTAAACGATTTCAGCGCCGCGATTCTATCGTTGGGTCGCTGCAGGCAATGTTCCATTTACGCTTCCACTCCAACGTTGTATGGTGGACTTCTATTGCGAAGGTTTTTCTTCAACTCTGCCTAATGGTTCGTTGTAATCTGTTAGTTGCAGTATCTTAAACAAAATGATTGGAATTTTGTTATCATTTAGTCTAAGTTACTGGAACTATAGCTCGAACTCCGTTTTAGTGGAATACAAACAACGAACTATTAGGCAGAGTTGTAGAAAAACCTTCGCAATAGAAGTCCACCATACAACACATTTTGAAATTCAGCTTTTGTAATGAGTTATTGACAAACTACTAAATGATCGAACGCAAATTACTAAATGATCGATAACATCCTTGGATAGAATCTCGTCGTGATTGTTCGGTCACGTGTGTTTATGGGAACCTTAATAGCAAATTGGATAGCAAAGCAAGCAAATTGGATAAGGATAAGTGCCAAAAAATGGGTTAGATTTTGTGAACTCAAACACATAGGTAGCACCCCAATTTGCTGACCATAGACAATCGGTATATAATAATATGGATCTCTGAGCCATCTAAAATATGTTTGGTTTGGAGCGAACATATAGCCTTTCGGTACACTTCGTGGCTGAAAGAGACAAAAAGAGAAACGGACTTCCACGAAAAAGTTCTTGAAGCGAGAAGTTTGTGGACATGTTCTAGAGGAAATAATTGATTCATGGAAATAAGATTAAATATATAGAACACCCCTATTTCAGTCCTTCCCATTTCAGCTACGTTCATTTTTCTTTAAATAATCATATTTTGTATGAATATAACACTTATATATTCATTTGAATTCGTGGATTTGATATATAAGCCTATAGTTAAATTTTAATATACAAAACAACCCCTTTTTCAACCCCCTCCCACAACCTAGTTACTTCCCATATTGTTAAAATAATCATATTGTATATTATATATTATAGTTAAAATAATCATATTGTGTACGAATTGTTTGACTTCAACTTCTCTGCTGCTACTTTTAAATGTAAACTTAAAGAACGACGCTAGGAACAAAAATTGTAAAGAGCTTTCATTTACTTTATTTAATTTATTTATGTTGATATTGTTTATGTTTTAAGAATGTAATTATATTTATTTCTTTTATTTTTGTGAACAGAAGAATGAGTGGATGAAATACTCGACGCTGGGGTACACCCGATTCTTTTTTTACACGGGGGATGCGTTCCGTGTAAAAAAAGTTTTCAGTTCAAAATTTGAAAATCCGTGTAAAAAAAGTTTTGTGGTTTCTCGACGAATCATGCAAAATCGAGCAACTTTGCAAAAATTTTGTATGGGATTTTTTTTACACGGCCGTGTAAAAAAAATCCGTGTAAAAACAGAATCGGGTGTATTTGTAATGTTTTGCGAAAGATGCAGGGTTTTGCGCTTATTTGAGCAGGCTCAAAAATGTGGGCTGCTCAAAAAGGCTTTTCCCAGCCAGGCTTCATTTAGGCTCTATGCCGGGTGAAGTGAGATTAATAATAATAAATAAATAAATCATTAAAATTAAAAAAAAAATAACATCAAAAAATCGAAGAAAGAAAATACTCCGGATAATCGAGTCTAAAATTCCAGATAATCGAACCCCGGATAATCGAGTCCGACCTGTATAAGAGTAAGCACCTAGTAGATTATGAGTTCGAGCCCCACCGAGATATGTGGAATCTTTTTCGCAAAGTTAATACCAATTTACCCATTTGGAAACACGAGCTGTGCACAGTGGTGCGAATTCTCAATCTCAGTGACTGAAATTTGTTGAAATTGATACCATTGCCTCTTCACACTCACTTCCTGACAGTGAAAACTGAAAATGATTAGCAGCAACAATCAAAGATAGAGTAAACAAAAGACCTCTCTTCTCATTGCACACGCAGCCCGCAGTGACAGTCCATTCAGTTCACTCGCTGTTGTGTGAATGCGACGGCCCTATATAAATGCATGGGTGAATACTATCACTTGAAAGACAATGACAGGAAATTTGTGCCGAATGATCATCAGCTTCAGCCCGCTGTTGGCAAACCGAGTAAGCTAATCTACTCCTGCTTTGTCGTACTGACTGAGAGACACCGTCATAGGCGAAGAGGAGCAGAGAAAAATACAAAACAAAAGAATCACACTCAGCAGGCGTTGTTGATAAATTGCACCACTGCCTGTGCATATGCGTAGTTTATTCTCTCAGAAAAATATTATGCTCCGATATTAATTGTGGGCTTCCAGGACTATGTGATCCCGATTGGCCTCTCAAAAAAATAATTTCTTATTTGCGAATGGCTTCTTTTTGGCGTTCCGGATCCGAATACATATTACAATATATCAAGACGCACAGGAAAGAACTAGTTAGATCAGTTTCGGATCACAATTCTTGTTCGTTGCCGTACACGCGTGCAAAAAATTATATCCGTCAGATAAAATACCAACCGTGACACATGAAATGTTCGTTTCAATCATCGTCCAATCGAGGTGTCCAATCCAGAAGGGAAAAAAATATCCTGATTTCGTTACGGTAAAGGTTAATGAACTTTGTTTTTGAATTAAGAAATAAACAAATTCGTGTTACTTCGTCTGCATTGCTGCTTTTATGGCGCTCTGCCGTGCCAAACTATATAACCGAGTTACGCTTGGCGAATTCCGAGATTGCGCGCTTCAATTGTGAATCACAATGATGGACAGGTATATCTGAGAAGCAGATCGAACACTTAAACGTTAATGTGTTAACGCATATCAATTAAATCAATCGTACGTGGGTTGATAAACTTTTGATTCAGACTGTTCTGCACGTTTATCATTTTGCGCCTTTCCATGGTCTGCTTGCGTCGGAACACAATTCGATAGTAAAAGTATAAAAAGCATCAGCCAATAGTCTGTTAACAACCTGCATTGTTAATTCATCCAAGGTAGAGAACAAAGTTGTATATACAATCCACCACACCATTACTCTGCAGTTTATTATAGATCCTTGCAAATTCCTCATTTTATTCTTTCTCTCTTCTCAATGATAACGATCTGCCGAGAATGCTCAGTTTTTCTGCCGTCAGTGCAAAGTTGTGATGAAGACGCAAGGGGAGTCGTATCAAGCTAGACCTACCCGAATATGTGCGACATCTGGATTTGTTCCAAACATCTATAAAACCGTGTGAATTCTCTTCCAGTTCCATAAAACAATTTTTTTTTTCAGATTTATTATGCCTAGTTCAATAAGTTTCAATGTTCGTTTGTGCTCGTAACACGAAGAAATCTGTTTTAAATATTTGTAAGGATTAATATGAACTTGCATGCATTCATGAATACGCTCTTATAAAATATGAGACATATAGTGGGCTGCAACAAGCGAAGTGCACTTGCAGTTGTTGCGGATGAAATGAACCAAAACAAAGAACAATTGTACAAAGCCGAACAAGTTTACCTAGTTGTTACCGTCGTATGTATCATTATGTGGAGATCAGCGGGTTCGTCGTTTGCTCTGCATTGACATCTTGCCTCTAGCAGCACTCTAGCAGTAAGCTAACCGCCCGGCGCGTAGGTATACTCAGTAGGCAGTAGGCATTGCAGTAGCTGACCCACTGTACACCCAATATTTTTTTTACACGGTTGGTATTCTTTAATTTCCCGGTTAACCTAATTTTCCACAGCCTCTTAAATACCACCTGAATCGTCTTTGATTTTTCGTGAATTTTTTCATGGGGTTAACTCAAGGGGCGACTAACTCTAAACTTTCGACAGTATCCAAAAATACTAACAAATACTAGCGAAAAACTACGTCGTATCTACGGTAAATTGATCGAAGAGCCCTGGTTGGGAAAACATAGAACACAACGCCACCCAGTCTATACAGTTCACCTAGTTTTAGGCAACACATGATTTCAGTCTTCTTTAAATTCTTGAAAAATCACTGAGCAACTATTTCTATTACTATTACTTTTTGAGCAACTTTTGGGGCTCACGTTTTGGTTTGATGGTATTAGAAACATAAAATGCTGCTTGAAAGTTTTCTAGAATCTGTGGAAGGTAGAAATCAGGTGTTTCCTATACGAGGGAGCACTGTGTTTCATCACCTAACTGACCAACGCCATAACAACCGAACTAGCAACCGTTCCATTGTTTGACGAAAATCGTGGATACTAGAAATATCATGAAATACTATTGCGAGACAATGAGTGATATTATCGCAAAGTTTAGAGTTTCTTGCCCCTTGGGTTAACTCATAGTTTCATCAACGCTAAAGGTCGTAATCAGCTAAAACCCACCCGTGTAAAAAAAGAACCGGGTGTATTATGTTGACACATTGACAGGTTTTACCTAGGGGAACTGTACCGGTTTTGGCTATGTTCCTAATTTGGCCAATTTTGCGAATAACTCCTAAAATAAAGTTATTCGCGAGGTTTTTATTAGTTCCATCAAAAGATATATCCCTCAAGGTTCAACGCTGCTTTTAACTGATCCATTATTTTGGAAAAATATGTATTTTCCAGGGCTGGCCAAATTAGGCACTAAGTTGGCCAAAACCGGTGCACTTCCCCTATTTTTATTTTTTGCGCTTTCGATGAAGATTTTTTTTTTCAAGTTCGTTTATTTGGTAGGCTCAGGCGTGTATAACACTTTACGGAGCCATGGTTCTTTGTGATATATACAATCAATATCATTTTATTGTACATTTAGTAATGGGCCAAACACAATTGATACGTTTGCGTGCCTTTCGACAGTTTTCCCATGGGAAAACTGTCAAAACGCACGCAAACGTATCAATTGTGTTTGACCCATAAGAGAGGGATAGAAACCAGCGTACTCGTGCTGACTCGAGGTTAGTTTACAATGTTTAAGGATGGACGGAGCTTGGGATTTGGGATCAGGAAATTTCAGCTTCTCATCCGGGCATTTGGCGTCAGGGACGATGTGGCGTGTCGTCGTGCTCGAGGAATGGTTCGACTGAGAGCATCTTCCGGAGCTATGGAGCTCTACGGAACAAAATGACAGAGACTAAACAAATAAAATTTTGAAGAAAGAATGAAATGACAAAATGTTAGATTTTGATGACAGAAGTTCAAAGGTGTGGCTGGTCTTCTTATGACAGATGTATTTGGAACGCGTCGTTTCTGAGCTTCTAGTGCGCTTTTTAGAATCAACTCGGTAAGAAATCGGTATTCATCCAGCAGTGGAAGAATATCAGTTGATTCAATACCAATTTTTACCGCCGATGCCAATTTTTGCCAGTCAATGTTCTTAGTGAGATCGAAAGGAACATTAGCTGGCTCACATTGTTGATAGCCACTTTAAATTGTGGTGACTATCGGCATATGGTCACTACCATGGGGATCTTGAATTACCTTCCACGTGCAATCTAATGATAGTGAATTTGAACATAAAAACAGATCAATACGGCTTTGTTGGCCATTTTGCCCTAGTCGAGTAACTTCACCAGTGTTCAAAATATTCAAATTGAAAACGTCACACAAATCATAGAAAATAGGCGCTCTATAATCGTCATACGTTTCGCCCCATCCAATACCATGTGCGTTCATATCACCCAATATTAATACTGGAGATGATAGGAGGGAGACTGCGCTCCAAAAAAGTGGACGATTAATAGAGGCATTTGGAGGAATGTACACTGAAGCTATGCAAAGATCTTTACTCTTCACATTTACTTGACATGCGACGATTTCTAAGCCGCGAACAGTCGGAATGGGAATTCTGTAGAAGGAGTCTAGCATTTTTTGATCCCCAAAAGAACGCCACCATAATGATCATCCCGATCTTGGCGAATAATGTTAAAACCGTGGAAGTTGGTTTCATCTTCAGAAGAAAGCCATGTTTCACAGAGTGAAAATATATTGCAATCGGAATTGCGAATCAATAACTTGAACACGTTTAATTTATTTTTTCAGACTGTGGCAGTTCCGCTGCAGCACAGTAATTGTATCTTCGGTATTGGCCGTATTATCCATCGAAGATAAAATTTCTGCAAGAAGG
The DNA here is from genome assembly GCF_024139115.2 of Armigeres subalbatus. Taxonomy (NCBI): domain Eukaryota; kingdom Metazoa; phylum Arthropoda; class Insecta; order Diptera; family Culicidae; genus Armigeres; species Armigeres subalbatus. The sequence continues at coordinate 278,830,149 of NC_085140.1, forward strand.
GGCCATCTTCTTCTTCTTCTTATTGGCATTACATCCCCACACTGGGACAGAGTCGCCTCGCAGCTTAGTGTTCATTAAGCACTTTCACAGTTATTAACTGCGAGGTTTCTAAGCCAAGTTACCATTTTTGCATTCGTATATCATGAGGCTAACACGATGATACTTTTATGCCTAGGGAAGTCGAGACAATTTCCAATCCGAAAATTGCCTAGACCGGCACCGGGAACCGAACCCAGCCACCCTCAGCATGGTCTTGCTTTGTAGCCGTGCGTCTTTTTTTTTTTAAACTAATTTTATTTGCTAATTATCTAATACATGCATTCATCTCTTAGACTAGGTGTTCCGTGTTTTCTTAACACTATCATCCTTATTTGCTATGTTATATTTTTAGTTATTATTAATACATTTCAATTGCCTCTGGCAGTTAGAATTTTTACTCTGATTGAATTGAACCAAGTAGGAATTACAATGTTTTCAACTTAAACTAATCTTAACCTATTTAATACTAAGGGTACAAGGAGTTAATCGTTGCAATAGAAGATTGCAACGATTTTTGTCTAAAATTGGAAATTATTTTGTTGGACATTTGTTGCAATGTCTCAATATTAGAAATTCTATGAAGTTCATTGGTACTATACCACGGAGGCAACTTCAGAATCATTTTCAGAATTTTATTTTGAATCCTCTGAAGTGCCTTCTTTCTGGTATTGCAGCAACTAGTCCATATTGGCACAGCATACAACATGGCAGGTCTAAAAATTTGTTTGTAAATCAAAAGTTTGTTCTTAAGACAAAGTTTTTTTTTTTTTTTTTTTTTTTTTAACTAATTTTATTTGCTAATTATCTAATACATGCATTCATCTCTTAGACTAGGTGTTCCGTGTTTTCTTAACACTATCATCCTTATTTGCTATGTTACGCTTTTAGTTATTATTAATACATTTCAATTGCCTCTAGCAGTTAGAATTTTTCCTCTGGTTGAATTGAACCATGTAGGAATTACAATGTTTTCTACTTAAACTAAACTTAACCTATTTTATACTAAGGGTACAAGGAGTTAATCGTTGCAATAGAAGATTGCAACGATTTTTGTCTAAAATTGGAAATTATTTTGTTGGACATTTGTTGCAATGTCTCAATATTAGAAATTCTATGAAGTTCATTGGTACTATACCACGGAGGCAACTTCAGAATCATTTTCAGAATTTTATTTTGAATCCTCTGAAGTGCCTTCTTTCTGGTATTGCAGCAACTAGTCCATATTGGCACAGCATACAACATGGCAGGTCTAAAAATTTGTTTGTAAATCAAAAGTTTGTTCTTAAGACAAAGTTTTGATTTTCTGTTTATAAGTGGATATAGGCACTTAATATATTTGTTACATTTGGCTTGAAGGCCTTCAATGTGATTTTTAAAAGTTAATTTTTGATCTAGCAGCAGTCCTAAATATTTAGCTTCGCTAGACCAATTAATTGGAACCCCATTCATAGTGACAATATGTCTGCTAGAAGGTTTCAAATAAGAAGCTCTCGGCTTATGTGGGAAAATTATAAGCTGAGTTTTGGAAGCATTCGGGGAAATTTTCCATTTTTGCAAGTAAGTGGAGAAAATATCCAAACTTTTTGCAATCTACTACAATGACACGAAGGCTTCGCCCTTTGGCTGAAAGGCCCGTGTCATCTGCAAACAAAGATTTTTGACACCCTGGTGGTAAATCAGGTAAGTCAGAAGTAAAAATGTTATACAATATGGGCCCCAGTATGCTGCCTTGGGGGCTTACAGGTAATCTATCAGATTTAGTATTCTGATAGTTTACCTGCAGTGAGCGATCTGATAAATAATTTTGGATCAGTTTAATGATGTACAGAGGAAAATTAAAATTCATCAATTTTACAATCAAACCTTCATGCCAAACACTGTCAAATGCTTTCTCTATATCAAGAAGAGCAACTCCAGTCGAATATCCTTCAGATTTGTTGAGCCGAATTAAGTTCGTAACTCTTAATAACTGATGAGTGGTTGAATGCCCATGGCGAAAACCAAATTGCTCATCAGCAAAAATAGAATTGTCATTAATATGAACCATCATTCTATTTAAAATAATCTTTTCAAACAGTTTGCTTATTGAAGAAAGCAAACTGATTAAGGATAACTAGAAGCCTCAGCTGGATTTTTGTCCGGCTTCAAAATTGGAACAACTTTGGCGTTTTTCCATTTATCTGGAAAGTATGCCAATTGAAAACATTTGTTAAATAAATTAACCAAAAGGGATAAAGAGCTCTCAGGAAGTTTTTTGATAAGTATGTAGAAAATACCATCATCACCCGGGGCTTTCATATTTTTAAATTTTCTAGTAATAGATCTCACTTCATCCAAATTGGTTCCCAAAGAAGGGTCAAAAACATTCTCTTGATTGAGAATGTCTTCGAAGCTCCGTGTAACCTGATCCTCAATTGGACTAGTGAGACCTAGACTAAAATTATGGGCACTCTCGAACTGCTGAGCAAGTTTTTGAGCCTTTTCGCCATTTGTTATTAAAATTTTATTTCCCTCTTTAAGCGCTGGAATTGGCTTTTGAGGTTTTTTAAGAATTTTTGTTAATTTCCAAAAGGGTTTCGAACTGGGATCCAACTTCGAGACATTATTCTCAAAGTTGGTATTTCTCAGAATAGCGAAACGTTTTTTAATTTCATTTTGCAAATCTCGCCAAATAACTTTCAACGCGGGATCGCGAGTTCTTTGGTATTGCCTTCTTCTCACATTTTTAAGACGGATCAGTAGCTGAAGATCGTCGTCAATAATAATGGAGTTGAATTTAACTTCACATTTCGGAATTGCAATGCCTCTGGCTTCGACAATTAAATTTGTCAAAGATACGAGAGCATTATCAATATCACTTTTGGTATCGAGAGGAATATCAACATCAAAATTCCTATCGATATACGTTCTATATAAATCCCAATCAGCTCTATGATAATTAAAAGTAGAGCTGATTGGATTATAAATGGCTTCTTGTGAGATTTCAAATGTCACAGGAAGGTGATCAGAGTCAAAGTCAGCATGAGTTACCAATTGGCCACACAGCTGACTTGAATCCGTTAAAACTAAATCAATTGTAGAAGGATTTCGACTGGAAGAAAAACAGGTTGGTCCATTGGGATATTGAATAGTATAATATCCCGCAGAACAATCTTCAAATAAAATGTTACCATTGGAATTGCTTTGAGCATTATTCCATGAACGGTGTTTGGCATTGAAGTCACCAATTACGAAGAATTTTGATTTGTTGCGAGTCAGAATTTGAAGATCAGCTTTCAACAAATTCTTTTGCTGCCCATTGCATTGAAAAGGCAAGTAGGCTGCAATGAAGGAAAATTGTCCAAAATTTGTTTCAACAGAAACTCCCAAGGTTTCAAAAACTTTGGTTTCAAACGAAGAAAATAATTTATGTTTGATACGTCTATTAATGACAATGGCGACCCCACCACAGGCGCTGTCAAGACGATCATTTCTGTAGATAAAATAGTTTGGATCTCTTTTAATGGAGAGTCCTGGTTTTAAATACGTTTCAGTTATAATGGCAATATGCACATCATGAACTGAAAGGAAGTTGAATAATTCATCTTCCTTACCCTTTAGAGAGCGGGCATTCCAATTTAAAACTTTCACACAATTATTTGGATCCATTGAAACGGAGTCCGATAACAATTTTTTGTGTGTACTTTATACCAACCTGAACAGCTTCAGGAATGGTATTTGCTTTGAACATTGCATCAATCATGTGATGCAATTGTTCAGTTAAAAAATCAAAATCGGAAGCAGTCATGCTACCTGAATCGGCAACATGACCGTTATTTTCCGTTGGGACATGGGTATAAACCTCATTTTGAGAAGAAGAGAAATTTGGTCTACCAGCAGCGATGTTTGCATACGTAGGTACATTGGAAAAATTGGAATTTACTGAAGTGCTTGCTACCCGTTGACGAGCGGCAAAATTTGTTTGTGAATTGTGGTGGGTATGAATTGCTCGACCGGTAACCGGTTTCGAAATTTGAGCGTTTGAAAAATTTCTACCCGTCGAATCTGGGATCCGATTGGAATTTCCCGTCATCAGTTTTGCACGGGAATTCAAAACTTTTTTGCGTGAAGGGCATTCCCAGAAATTGGATTTATGATTGCCCCCACAGTTTGCGCACTTAAATTTATTGGAATCTTCTCTCACAGGACATGCGTCCTTGGCGTGAGAGGTTCCACCACAAATCATGCATTTAGCAACCATGTGACAATGTTTGGTTCCATGACCCCACTTTTGGCACTTACGGCACTGGGTAGGGTTTTGAATTTCCCCAGGCCTGCGGAAATGTTCCCATGTAACACGGACATGAGACATAATACAGGCCTTTTTCCAAACTTTTCATATTATTTAGTTCACTTTTGTTAAAATGAACTAAATAAAATTCTTGAGAAATGCCCTCTGGGAAGTACCAGAATGGGATTTATTTTTCATCTTAATTACTTGGACTGGTGAAAATCCAAGTAATTGAGAAATTTCAATTTTAATCTCATCCAGTGATTTGTCATCACTGGGAGACCTTTCAAGACGACTTTGAACAATCGCTCAGTTTTGTCGTCGTATGTGAAGAATTTATGGCGCTTCTCAGTTAAATAGTGAAGAAGACGTTTGCGATCGTCAAAGGATCCCGGCAAAACGCGGCAGTCACCCTTCCTAGCAATCTGAAATGAAACCTTGATCCCCTGAAGGTTACTCAAAATCTCATTCCGGAAGCCAGAAAACTCGGCAACAGATACCACAATTGGCGGAATCCTTTGCTTTTTCGCATGAATCGAATCACCTGGGCTAGAGGTAGATTCGATTTGCTCAATTTCATCATTAATCAAATCGAACTGATTGCTCAGTTCGATTGGAGAAGAATTATTTTGAATGTTAGAGTTAGAATAAATATCTGAAGTCTACAGCTTCCTTCAATTTTTACGGCGCTTTGGCAGGACGGTTTTGAAACCTTGTTTCTTTGAAGGAAGTGGAGAATTCAGAGACTCCTTCCTCTTGTTTTTGTTAATACTCATTGCTGAGCGTGGAGACGTGACCTTCTAAGAGGTTTTTTCCCAGAACGGTGTCCCTGCAGGATTACCACCGCTTGTCGGAATTTTACTTCCGCAAACGGGTCCAACGTAAAACGAAGGCACGGGTCCTTGCAAAGATCGTAACGGGATCAGTGGGTACAAATAGCGCTAAGAAGCACCGTTGAAATTAAAATAGCTTCGGGTAGTATTAAAAACTTCCTTCCGCAAAGAGAGAAAGAACCGCACAGCACGAAAGCACGATGCGGTCTGATAAGACAAAGTTTTGATTTTCTGTTTATAAGTGGATATAGACACTTCATATATTTGTTACATTTGGCTTGAAGTCCTTCAATGTGATTTTTAAAAGTTAATTTTTGATCTAGCAGAAGTCCTAAATATTTAGCTTCGCTAGACCAATTAATTGGAACCCCATTCATAGTGACAATATGTCTGCTAGAAGGTTTCAAATAAGAAGCTCTCGGCTTATGTGGGAAAATTATAAGCTGAGTTTTGGAAGCATTCGGGGAAATTTTCCATTTTTGCAAGTAAGTGGAGAAAATATCCAAACTTTTTTGCAATCTACTACAAATGACACGAAGGCTACGCCCTTTGGCTGAGAGACCTGTGTCATCTGCAAACAAAGATTTTTGACACCCTGGTGGTAAATCAGGTAAGTCAGAAGTAAAAATGGGCCCCAGTATGCTGCCTTGGAACACTAGCTTTACAGGTAATCTATCAGATTTAGAATTCTGATAGTTTACCTGCAGTGAGCGATCTGATAAATAATTTTGGATCAGTTTAATAATGTACAGAGGAAAATTAAAATTCATCAATTTTACAATCAAACCTTCATGCCAAACACTGTCAAATGCTTTCTCTATATCAAGAAGAGCAACTGCAGTCGAATATCCTTCAGATTTGTTGAGCCGAATTAAGTTCGTAACTCTTAATAACTGATGGGTGGTTGAATGCCCATGGCGAAAACCAAATTGCTCATCAGCAAAAATAGAATTGTCATTAATATGAACCATCATTCTATTTAAAATAATCTTTTCAAACAGTTTGCTTATTGAAGAAAGCAAACTGATTGGGCGATAACTAGAAGCCTCAGCTGGATTTTTGTCCGGCTTCAAAATTGGAACAACTTTGGCGTTTTTCCATTTATCTGGGAAGTATGCCAATTGAATTTGTTAAATAAATTAACCAAAAGGATAAAGAGCTCTCAGGAAGTTTTTGTTAAGTATGTAGAAAATACCATCATCACCTGGGGCTTTCATATTTTTAAATTTTCTAGTAATAGATCTCACTTCATCCAAATTAGTTCCCAACGAAGGGTCAAAAACATTATCTTGGTTGAGAATGTCTTCGAAGCTTCGTGTTACCTGATCCTCAATTGGACTAGTGAGACCTAGACTAAAATTATGGGCACTCTCGAACTGCTGAGCAAGTTTTTGAGCCTTTTCGCCATTTGTTAATAAAATTTTATTTCCCTCTTTAAGCGCTGGAATTGGCTTTTGAGGTTTCTTAAGAATTTTCGTTAATTTCCAAAAGGGTTTCGAACTGGGTTCCAACTTCGAGACGTTATTCTCAAAGTTGGTATTTCTCAGAATAGCGAAACGTTTTTTAATTTCATTAAGCAAATCTCGCCAAATAACTTTCAACCCGCGAGTTCTTTGGTATTGCCTTTGCCTCACATTTTTAAGACGGATCAGTAGCTGAAGATCATCGTCAATAATAATGGAGTTGAAATTTAATTCCACATTAAGGAATTGCAATGTCTCTGGCTTCGACAATTAAATTTGTCAAAGATACGAGAGCATTATCAATATAACTTTTGGTATCCAAAGGAATATTAACATCAAAATTGCTATCGATATATGTTTTGAGAGAATCCCAATCAGCTCTATGATAATTAAAAGTAGAGCTGATTGGATTATAAATGGCTTCTTGTGAGATTTCAAATGTCACAGGAAGGTGATCAGAGTCAAAGTCAGCATGAGTTACCAATTGGCCACACAGCTGACTTGAATCCGTTAAAACTAAATCAATTGTAGAAGGATTTCGACTGGAAGAAAAACAGGTTGGTCCATTGGGATATTGAATAGTATAATATCCCGCAGAACAATCTTCAAATAAAATTTTGCCGTTGTAATTGCTTTGAACATTATTCCATGAACGGTGTTTGGCATTGAAGTCACCAATTACGAAGAATTTTGATTTGTTGCGAGTCAGAATTTGAAGATCAGCTTTCAACAAATTCTTTTGCTGCCCATTGCATTGAAAAGGCAAATAGGCTGCAATGAAGGAAAATTGACCAAAATTTGTTTCAACAGAAACTCCCAAGGTTTCAAAAACTTTGGTTTCAAACGAAGAAAATAATTTATGTTTGATACGTCTATTAATGACAATGGCGACCCCACCACAGGCGCTGTCAAGACGATCATTTCTGTAGATAAAATAATTTGGATCTCTTTTAATGGAGAATCCTGGTTTTAAATAAGTTTCTGTTATAATGGCAATATGCACATTATGAACTGTTAGGAAGTTGAATAATTCATCTTCCTTACCCTTTAGAGAGCGGGCATTCCAATTTAGAACTTTCACACAATTATTTAGATCCATTGAAACGGAGGTTTAACGGTTTAACGATAACAATTTTTTGTGGGTACTTTATACCAACCTGAACAGCTTCAGGAATGGTATTTGCTTTGAACATTGCATCAATCATGTGATGAAACGTTGAAACATGGGTATAAACCTCATTTTGAGAAGAGAAATTTTGTCTACCAGCAGCGATGTTTGCATACGTAGGTACATTGGAAAAATTGGAATTTACTGAAGTGCTTGCTACCCGTTGACGAGCGGCAAAATTTGTTTGTGAATTGTGGTGGGTATGAATTGCTCGACCGGTAACTGGTTTCGAAATTTGAGCGTTTGAAAATTTCTACCCGTCGAATCTGGGATCCGATTGGAATTTCCCGTCATCAATTTTGCACGGGAATTCAAAACTTTTTGCGTGAAGGGCATTCCCAGAAATTGGATTTATGATTGCCCCACAATTTGCACATTTAAATTTATTGGAATCTTCTCTCACAGGACATGCGTCCTTGGCGTGAGAGGTTCCACCACAAATCATGCATTTAGCATCCATGTGACAATGTTTGGTTCCATGACCCCACTTTTGGCACTTACGGCACTGGGTGGGGTTTTGGAAATTTCCCCCAAGCCTGCGGAAATGTTCCCATGTAGCACGGACATGGGACATAATACAGGCCTTTTCCAAATTTTTCATATTATTTAGTTCACTTTTGTTAAAATGAACTAAATAAAATTCTTGAGAAATGCCCCTCTGGGAAGTACCAGAGTAGGATTTCTTTTTCATCTTAATTACTTGGACTGGTGAAAATCCAAGTAATTGAGAAATTTCAATTTTAATCTCATCCAGTGATTTATCATCACTGGGGAGACCTTTCAAGACGACTTTGAACAATCGCTCAGTTTTGTCGTCGTATGTGAAGAATTTATGGCGCTTCTCAGTTAAATACTGAAGAAGACGTTTGCGATCGTCAAAGGATCCCGGCAAAACGCGCAGTGGGTACAAATAGCGCTAAGAAGCACCGTTGAAATTAAAATAGCTTCGGGTAGTATTAAAAACTTCCTTCCGCAAAGAGAGAAAGAACCGCACAGCACGAAAGCACGATGCGGTCTGCCGTGCGTCTTACCGCGCGGCTAAGGAGGGTCCCATGAAGGGGCCATGAAACAGTCAATTGCTACAGACAACTTTCAACTGTTGGAATCAATGGTTGGCCTCAATGAATTCGGAATATTGAATAATTTCAAAAAACGGTCCACAAGGGCCTTAAAGGAGATCAATCCTCGCTTGGACGGAATACTTTTTCTAGAAGTGCGAATTGGTTTTTTTCTTTCGTTGATTCTCCTAGCCGGATGTTTCTTCGAAGCATCGGATTTAGGCAATGGCGGGAATGTCTTATTGCAACTAGGATCAAAAGAAGCAGTAGGAACAGATTGCTTCGGGATTTTAAATAAACCCACATTGCCTTCAGATTTTGGCAAGCTTTTATGGATAATTTTTGTTCTCTTACGGCGTGATCCCGGGGATCCACTACTGAAAAAGTAGTGGACGTCATATTAAAATCGCCCATTTCTGTAGTTGAAATCTCCTACATAACATCTATGTATACACTCACAGATCATTTGAAATTTTTTTTTCTTGGCTTTTATAGCAAATGTTTCTTAAACAAATGGTTAAAATAGTTCAAGAAGTAATAAAAACAATGTGTCATATTGTTTGATACTGCATTCGTTCTTTTTATTTAATCTTTTCAGAATTCAAGAATACCATTTTTCAAATTTTGAACGCTTCCTAATATTGGATCAAAACCCCAAAAAATACTAGTGTTGACATCATCTCGGACAAACGATAGATGAAATGAACTTTTCACAAACGGAAATTTGGTGAGAGAATTCCATTATTTATCCTAATGATTCATATTAAATCTATATGATTATGTATATAATAAGTATAATGAATGGTATAATGAATTAAATTAAATGCGCGCTGGATTTAAAATATATTATATATATTTTGAATCCGGAAGTTTGATTATGATACATACCTTTATCCATTTGATAAACGGTAGCATAACCAGGCGGGGCTTACTGTTAGTGATAGTGACCTTGGAGTGGACATGAAATACCAGGCACTCTGAAATGGGTCACTGGAGCTGCAGTAGAGCTAACACTTTCTAACTCCCGGATTAAATCTGACTGTTTTAACAGACAGCTTTCTTCCATAACATCACTGCCAGACAGTGGGGGTTAGTTTGTACACACACACACTTACGGCGTGATCCCGGGGAAGACAGTGGCTTCCTCTTTTCGGGCACGTGTACCTCCGCAGAATCAACCATATCGGCTGCGTCAGAGTCCAATTCGTCAATTGATATGGAATCATAATAATCACTTGACTACAGTTCGACTGGGGTGCTTATTGAAATATTTTGGCTTTTTCAGTCTAATATATTCAAACGGGTTTATATTTGCATTGCCCGACGTTTCGGCCCGTTTATTGGGTCTTTTTCAAGGGAAAAGCTGTCTGCCGTTCTTCGTACACTTGTTTATAGTTGTTAAGTGGGGAAGGGGGGAAGGCAACTCTTTGATATTTTTTTTTTGTGTGCCCAGCTGGAGCTACATGGTAGCTTAAATTGTCGAGACTGGATCCGAACAGAAGTTCTGCCTCTACTAGGACCAATACTTAGAAGAACTAGTCTATGTTGACCACTTGAACACTATTTGTTTGAGTATTGCTAGTAGAATCTCAAAATTTCTGTTTTTGTATAGATTTCCCTTTTCCCTTCAGTCTATTTACCGTCAGCCTATCAATAATTAAACAAAACAAATAATGGAAGCTTTAAAGACACAAGATATGTTTTCCGAGAAGTAAAATGTTATATTTGTATATAATTTGAATATAAAATTGTGTTTAGAGTTTCTTGGAGCCGACATTCAATATCTAATAGCAGTCTATGTTGACAACGGGTGATACTATTGCCACCTCCAAGTAACACTTAAATTGGGG